>NC_051163.1:49538418-49668049 GCF_013339745.2 Dermacentor silvarum
AAGTTAAGAGAGGACACTCCGCTAAATCTGGCCTCAGGAAGTACGTCACGACCACGTAACAAACTAGTGCTCTCACCAAACGCCTGAGGATGCAAGTGCGAAAAACAAAAAGTTATCATCAATTAAACAGAATGTTTTTTACAAAATAATAATTATGCGCCTATATTTGACATGTTATTTATACATAAAAACAATTTATTCAACGCACCTTACGTGGTTATTTTTGTTCAGCCGCACTGCCATAAGCAGCATCTACGATTTCGCGCCGAGAGTACTCGCCATACAAGCATGCGACAAGCCCAGGCATGACCATAGGCATGACAGCGGGAAGGTTTCGTCAACGTCGGCTGCTTCGGTGTTTTCGTGTGTGAGACAGCAGGTGAAGTACGTTTTCAAGCGAAGCTTGTTGAATTACATGTTGTTGGGCTAGTTGGGTCATTGAATCAGAAAAAGGTTACAACTGCGCGAATAAGACGCCATGTAAGAAACATAACACGTCCACACGCGTTGCGCTTCGTGTGGGTGGGCGTTTCTGTGTTTCTTACGTGGTGTCTTATTCGCGCAGTTGTAATCTTTTTCTGGAGCTTGTGAGGACGGCGAGGTTTGCTAAAAAAACAGTTTGCGGCTGTATGCGGCGGCAAGACGTGAACATTGTGCAACGTATGCAGAATCGCGTTCGGCTCGATGGAACGGAACGCCTCCGTCCCATCGTGGAACGCGTACAAGACGCGTACAAGATTTCGCCCTAGTATAGCAAACTGGGGCAAGGCGTCAAGCCGAGGCGACGCGTGCTGTGCGCTGAGCTCGGTGCGAAACATTAGGGAGTTTTCGAATAGCGTACGAAAAGCTTGCGGCGTAGCGGCGAACGCGTCGTACGCTCGCGGGCTCCCCTTAAGTGAAGCCCGCAACGCTACGCCCGCAAGCTTGCTTTCGCTATTCGAAAACTCGAAAACTCCCTGTTGAGGAGCGGTCGCTGGGCCTCGCATGCTTCACGACGCGTTTCCCGAAGCCTCGGACCACGAATAAATCCTGGTGTGCATTTACTGACATTTTCAGACCGCGCTGATGCCATGCCGTCCGGCGGTCCAAGCTACGGCAGCTACTGCTGTGTTTCGTGGTGCTTGAACAATGGCAGAACCCACAAGAAGCCAGGGACGAGTTTCTTCCGCATACCACGGGACGGCAGGTGCGCTAAAGCTTTTGTATGGTTTGCATGTCTTCAAGCTTACTTTTCGTGCTTGCTCAGTGAGGCTAACAATAACAAAATCACTGTTCGAGCACTTCGCCTTCAGCTGATAGTTCATTGCCGATGCAGGATGACAGCATGGATGCAGTATGCCGGACGAGATGATCTCCTGAGTAAGCCGGCCAGCCTATTGTACGCAACGTACAGGGTTTGCAGCGACCATTTTACTGCTGAAAGTTTCATGGACCCTGGGCACACAAGGCTTACAAGAATGGCTGTTCCCAGTGTGCAACCAATTGCACCATGTAAGTGATTGACAGAAACTCAATTATCTGCGATAGCAGCCACTTCTTTTGAATCAGTGGTGACAGTTAACCTGGAAGATATTTGTAGCCGATGGAGAAACCTCGCTGTAGAAGTAACACTTCGAAAGTCTTAAATTTTGTGAATTGTGGGCTATTACCTTCCTAACAGCTTTACATTCCTGTCATTCTTTTATGCTATTGACCTGTGCAACTTGTTTTGAAATACATTGAAGGGCTATTTAACGTTAACTTGAAGCCTTCATGCACATGTACACATATACCTCGTATCAAAGAAAGCTGGCACTGTCGATAATTCCACAAACCACAAATTGCTTGTTTCTCAGTTGATGAATTCTCTTTTCTTCCACCTACCAATTTATGCGTTTGAAAGGGCGGTTTAAATTTCCCTGTGCTACAAGCTTTGTAACTTGTACCAACTACACATATATGCAGGTTCTCTGAGCATCGCTTCAAGTAGTGACTGGGACATGACTGCAGAAGCCGCACTGCAAGGTGTGGATGTGCTTCAGTTTTTGTTATTTTAAGCCTCTTACTGACAAACTGTTGTTGTTTCATTTCTTTAGGGTCTGCGGCAGAGGCTTCGAAAAGCGGCTCCCACACATTGAAGTGCCCCGAGGAGCAGGGTGTGTACAGTGTCGACTTGTCTTTTTTTTCGAACTGAGTTGAATGTTGACCAAACCTCTACAGGTGGCAGCTCCCATGTAGCTGGTGAAGGAGTTCCTGCTGACTGCGTCTTGCTGGAGGAAACCTTGGGCAGTCGCTCAGTTGTCACAAAGGGAACATGTGTGACTGGTGAGCTTACTGTTTGCTTCAACACTTATGTTCACTTCAACAGACTATTGATATAGAGACTTCCGCAGGCTGCTCGCAAGATTGTTCCGACAGCAGTGTCCGAGGTACTGAACAAGCTTCACAAGACTCTCCAGAAGATGTGTCCTCCAACAGCTCCACGCCTGAGTGCCCTACAGCAAATGGTGATTATGCTGTTATTGCAGCTGTTTTCAATGTGCAATTTTATGTTTAGGACATTCTGAGCAAACTAGCACCAATAAAATGTCATGGTGGGCTCTCAGTGATTTTCATTATTAGGGTGCCATTGTTAATGTTTTTTTTTTTCAATTTGTGGAATCGAAAACTTTGCACCACAGAAAGTTGGGCACCTTGGGTAAAAAAGAAGCGAAGAAAGCGCTCGTACGGGATTAGTTGCTGTTCGCTTTTAAATCAATTTTTGTTTATTGCAGTGCTTTCCTGTGTGCCAGCTGCAAGGTCTCCATCAAAGAAATACAAGCAAACCATTCGACGTCTGCAAGCCAAAGTAGCAGCACAGCGGAAAACTATCAAAAGACTGCTGAGGCAGCCTCACCGAGCACCGTCATCGACTTCAAAGGCCCTTGGCATTATCCGACCGCACGTCACCGAGGAGGTTTTTAAACTTCTTTCTGCACATGTTCGCTTGAGGCCCAAAGGCAAGGGCAAGCGGTTTCCCGTGTGGTTCAAGAAATTTGCTCTTCACTTAAACTTCCGTGGTCCGCGAGCATACCGATTTCTGGCTCCATATTTTTCTTTGCCCTCCCGGCGTTCATTAAGGAGGTGGCTAGCCAATGTAAAGATGACTCCAGGCACAATTCCAGGAATCATTTCTTCCATTGCAACAAATACTCAAGCTTGGAATGAACGGGACCGAGTGTGTGCTTTAGTTTTCGATGAAATAGCACTCAAAAAGAATTTGTGTTATGATGCTGCACGGGACATTGTCCAGGGTTTTACAGATGATGGCACTGATCGCACTTCAACCATTGCTGATCGAGCAATGGTAGTTCTTCTTGTTGGTGTTTCGAAAAAGTGGGTTCAACCGTTTGCTTTTACTATAGGGCACACATCAACACCATCATCTGTTATGCATAACCTGCTGGTGTCACTCATTGTGGAGCTTAGGAGCATTAACATTGCAGTGAAAGCAGTCATTTGTGACCAGGGCAGTTCAAATGTAAGTCTCGCTAACCAACTAAGAGTGACTGTAGCAAAGCCTTTTTTTTTTGAAGTTAATGGTGAGCGGGTATATTTCATCTTTGATGTTCCACATTTAATTAAAACAACGCGCAATAATGTGCAAGCACACAAGTTATATATTGGGGATGACATCGTTGACTGGTCCCACATTGTAAGCCTTTACCAATCCTCACATGAGTTGCGGTTGCGATTGGCTCCAAAGTTGACTGAAAGGCACATTCATCAGAAACCTTTTTCTAATATGAAGGTCAGCAGAGCAACGCAGGTCCTCAGTGCATCAGTTTCGATTGCTATCACGGCATTGGTGTATGCGAAAGTGCTGCCTGCCTCGGCCATCACTACAGCACAATTTTGTGATCGTATGGACAGGATTTTCGATGCCTTGAACAGCTCGAGTAAAAAGAAAACTTCGCAAAAGCTCCGGCATGCAATCGTGAAAGAGGATTCAGAGCTGATTGACTTCCTTCGAGGCCAGCCTCCCTGGATTGCATCATGGACGTTTGATGGCAGACGTCAACCACAAACCGTCGTTGGTTGGTAAATCACAATTCAGGCTATTTGTCAACTGTGGGACGACCTCTCCAAAAATTACAATTTTGAATACCTGCTAACACGCAGACTTCAACAGGATCCTCTGGACAACATATTTGGCCACATAAGGCAAAAAAGCAAGGTTGCAACACCAACCCCAATGTAGCACAATTTATTTGTGGCCTGAAGCACATCTGCATAAGAAAACTCTTAAAACTGTCAGAATACGGAAATGTCGAGGATGATGAATATGACCTCCTTCAGGAGCTCTCGCCATTCTCCCTCGCTAGTGCGTCTCTTGTGGATAATGAGGAGTGTGCACAGCCACAGCCTGACGACTTTCCCGCTCTAGACGATCTCTCTGAGCTTGCGACCAACATTCGCTCCCATATTATTGATGACTCCGCTACATATTATGTAGCTGGTTTTCTCATCAAATACTTTCTTCGGAATGCACGTGATACTTGCAGTTGCCCACAGATATTGATAGACGACAGCGAGACACTAAAGGGGACCCATCAGTATTTCACAATGCTCAAAGCATACCACGTCCCCAGCAAACTTTTCGGAAATCTAACTGTGCCATCGGAAGCAGCTTTTGAATACGTACAACAACTTGAATGTCACTTTCTTGCCATTATTGAGGCCACTGCACATCACCTGAAAGTGTCTGATGTTTTGTATCACCATCTCTCAAGTGTTGGCGATTTTCATTTCTGCTCTGCTGGGTGTCGCGAGAAGTTTCTGAAAATGTTTTGCCGGGTTCGTTTATGTTGGCATGTGCGTTTTGTGAACCGAAACTTAGATAGGGTTAGGTTCCAGTCTTCAATTTCAGGTATACAGCTTGACAAGTTCAAAGCTTAGCAATTAGCGGCTGCTTTACACAAAAGCATTCAAGTTGAACCGAATCCTGCAATAGCTTTGTTATAGTCATTACTTCGTTACATCAGACCTCATTATGGCCCTCTATCAAGTTCAACGGGACTAACCACTCCTTCGTTATGTCCATTCTTTTGTTTACCCACTATGAAGAGTATGACCTTAAAAAGAAATTATGCTTGGTAGCCTCTCTGTATTTTTGTAGCATATGCGGGTGAACTCTGCACGTTAGTGTGGGTCGTCGGTCACTATGTGCACTTTATCTCTCCAGCTCAAGTAATATAACGATAGCAAAAGCGCGTGTTGAAATATATTCAAGCGGCTAAGGAACACAGTATGAAGTGGGCATGGTTCACATTTTCATGCCTTTCGTATATTAGCTTCTCGTCAACCTCCTCACCACGCCCATCAAAACTTTTCATAAGATTGTCCACAACTGCAGCTGTTGATGGGGTTGCGGACGCTGCCCCTTTATTATCATAGCTTGTGAGTCATAGCGCACTGTGTACAGCCTTTGTGAAAAATAATGACAGTGTTAACGCACTGTGTACAGCCTTTGTAAAAAATAATGACAGTGATAAGGCACTATGTACAGCCTTTGTAAAAAAATGATGACAGTGACAATGCACTGTACAGCCTTTGTGAAAAACAATGACCGTGATAATGCACTATGTACAGCCTTTGTGAAAAACAATGACAGTGATAAGGCACTATGTACAGCCTTTGTAAAAAAATGAGTGATAACGCACTGTGTACAGCCTTTGTGAAAAACAATGACAGTGATAATGCACTATGTACAGCCTTTGTGAAAAACAATGAGAGTGATAACGCAATATGTACAGCCTTTGTAAAAAATGATGACAGTGATAACGCACTGTGTACAGCCTTTGTGAAAAACAATGACAGTGATAATGCACTGTGTGCAGCCTTTTTGAAAAATAATGAGCGAAAGTGGTTTTCTTCGGCTGTTAGCCCTCTGATACCGCTTTGTAGCACCAATTAAGGTCCACAATTTTGGATAAGTGATGACTATATACCATCTATTTCAACTTGGAAGCGTCACAGCAACGCCCAGACGCAAGTAACTTGGGCTCTAAGTTTTTGATGAGAGCGACACATAAGAAGAGGCAACAGGTCTGCAAGTGTTGTAGCATAAAGTCTGTCTTTCACATTTTGGGCAAGCTGCCCTACCTTTCCGAGGACGAACAGGCAACGTTGAAGCATCAAGTTCGCTTTTTTTTCTCATTTTGGGCAAGTTGCTCTTAAGAACAGCCAACACACTGTATTTTTGCTTTTCTGATATATTGTGTCGTGTGGTTTCTGTACGCTTTTTCTTTTCTGTGCATTACCTCTGTTAACCCGAGTCGTGACTCAGGACTTTATTGCTGTGTATACGTCACTTCTTCCTTCTTTATCAACTTTGTGCGCTGAGTTTTTGCCATAGATCCATATAGATCCTTACCCACTTGCCCAGTGCGTCATTCTTCACCAGCTTGTCGGCTACTGCCAACTCTAGCGATGTGTGCGTTGTCTGTGTTCTCACTCTATTTGTTAGAATTTATTTGTAAGTCTAGATGCATTTGTTGTCTACTTTGCATTTCTGTGCGATGTTCTTCTCATTTTGTGCTTTTTATATGCTCAGCCTCTACCTTGCCTTGGAATAAAAACATTGCGGGTACTCTGTCTCTTTGATTGATATATAGATTGACCGCTTGTTCCAAAAGAAAAGCGCGATGAATAAAGCCGTAGTGAATTATGATTACCTGCATATCTTTCTATTATAACTTAGTCGAATTAAAGATTACGTCATGACCTCAATTCGCACGCACAGTTTTGAGCTAAAACAAATAGGGAATCGCTAAATCAAAACGACAAACAATAGCATTGCTATTTGGGCGGAGAAAAGTGGTCTGAAATCATTAACTTTCGCCATAGCCAAACGTCGGTTGCGCACAGTAATCCAAAATTCGCGCCAGTGAAACCGAAACGGGAAGCGCAGGCCAGTTGCTCTCACCAACCACCAGGTGCGCTAGAGTCGATTGGGCCGCCGGGGTCTATGGGAGTGTCCACTCTTTAACTTTTTCTTTCTCTATTTTTTTTCTTTCCCTATGGCCACAGCCCCACTGCTCCTTATTTTACAGTACAATATATATATATATATATATATATATATATATATATATATATATATATATATATATATATATATATATCAGCTATATTTAGACCGGCTTCCCACGCATACACTTTGATGCGGCTAATGCGTTTCCCATAAAAAGAACTCTTCTTGGTGACGATAACCCAGTGATGGATTCACATATTGCGCAAAGCAGATTTTCTAGTGAAGGGCAAAGAAAAGCACGAAGGCGGAGAGATATTGAGCGCTAGTGAACTGTCACCATATTGCGAAGTTTTAACGCACTCAATGCCCAAAGAAAGCAGCGACATGGGGTATGATAAAGCATTGGTAGCGTGCCACCTGTGAAAGTCCTCTAATTAGATTTTAGTTTTAGGCCCCATCTACGACCTACCTAACTTTTGACAACTACTGTGTGCAGACGACACGACTATTTTTACTTGCGCTAATATTCAACGAGCTACAGCGAAATGCCTGCATAACATGTCATGTTGTGCATCGAAGTTTTAGCCTATACTGTCACAATATCTGATAGCACAAATTGCGTAGTTTTAGAAGTTTTATGCGCAGTCGCTTGTACTCTTTTGGAATACGCGCCATAATCAAAAACCCGCATAATCCAGCCACACATTATCCATTCCCTTTATCATGCGCACATTCAAGTCATTTATCTTACTGCATATCAGCATGGGGTAACACATACTTCGCACACCCTCAGCCAACTTCAACGCCTGCAAAATCAGGCGCTTCGACTCATGACTTTCAGCCATTTCCAATTGCCACTTTATTGTTTAAACATTCAGAAGAAAGCGTGATATATAAGTTATTTCGTAAATGGGGCATTGAAACTTTTCCTTAGGTTCTCTATCGACCGCCTTTTCCTAAAGCACCAACTATGGTAAGTTAGCTACAACATTTGCGGGAATCAAACTGTGGAATTCTATTCCACATACCATTAAATCATCACCCACAGTACATATATTCAAGAACCAAGTTAAGAAATATTTTTTACAACTCTCTTCATCCTAACAACAGACTTTTGTGATTGTTATAAAAATAATTGACGTAGCTATAATACTACATGGTATATTTCCCCCTTTTTTTATTGCATTGTGAACTTGAATTGCTTGTTTATTACAGAAGTTTTCTTTGCCATTTTTGTCTTACTAAACAGCCTTATATTCTTGTTTTTCGCACTATTCCTTATTTTTTCTAATTGTTTCTAAAAGCACCGAAACCAATGCTTGATCTATATCTCGTTTTTTTTATTTTTTTTTTCATGTATGGGAGTCCCCCTGACAGTTTTTAACTTTGGGACTCCTTGTGTATGTACTAATTATGTATGCACTTCTCTGTAAACTGATATCGTTGATGAATAAACTTGAAACTTGAGTCATGGACGCACAGGAACTCTTGATCGGGGGCGGCTTG
Organism: Dermacentor silvarum; assembly: GCF_013339745.2. NCBI lineage: Eukaryota > Metazoa > Arthropoda > Arachnida > Ixodida > Ixodidae > Dermacentor > Dermacentor silvarum. Next base: position 49,546,919 of record NC_051163.1, read on the forward strand.
CACGAACCCTTAACAAAGAAAAAAAATCAAAGCCCCTTTCTTAAAGAAAGTTGTTCGAACGCGAAGCTTTCACCCATGCAACCTATTCCAAGTCCAAAGCCAACGAACACACAATGAACCCAAGAAATGCTGAGCGAGCCGATGCGATGCATATGTGATTTGATCGCTTGCTTAGGATTGTATTTTTTGAACGTTGAAGTTGAATGAAGACACATTTCGTTAAGTCGCATAACTTTTATTTGAGATCATGTAGCCATTTATTACACGCACACACTCACACTTTCACAGTTGACTGTACACTTGCACAATATTGTCTTGTGATCGCTGTGTTGGACGGTCAGAGGCTCTGTGGTGGTGGTGAAAAACATTTATTGTACTAGTTGCAGAGAGGTGATTGGGTTAGGGCCCTATTGGCCTCCTCCCCTCACAGTACTAGGTGGAGCCCCTATTCCGGGGCCCCATTGGCAAGCAATGCCACCGCGTCCGTTGAACCAAGGCCTTTTGGGTCTTGAGGTCTTGACAGCCGAGCAGGGACGCCTCCCAGTCCTCTCTGGTGGGATTGGGGTTGGGGGGGATGGATGGGTTTGAATGGCACGCCCATACTATGTGGAAGGTGTCAGCCACCTCCCCACAGAACTGGCACGCACCGTCAAAGGATGGGTTGAAATGCTTCAGCACCGCCGGGCACAGTACAGTGTTGGTAAAAATTTTGATGAGGAGGCGCTCGTCAGCGCGATCCAGTCCCTTACAAGGGGCCGGGTAACGCCGGTGCTCCTCCTTATAGTAATCGGTGATTTCTTTGAATGAAAGGGCCAGATTGTCTGACTGGGAGTAGGCTTCCAAGGACAGGGAGACAGCCCGGGGAGAGAGTGCGCGGGCGGCCTGATCGGCCTGTTCGTTTCCCTGGAGTCCCTGGTGACTGGGGGCCCCAATCAGGTTACGCGGAGTTGGATCAAAGTATAGACAGCTAGAAGCAACGACAGAGAGAGGCTCTGTCGTTGCCGATACACGGGATCGGCCCTACGGGCACGATCGCGTTCGCGTAAGGCAGCCTCTTCTGCCGTGCGCTGCACCCGCGGCCCACCCATGGTAATGACCGGGAATGCACTGCGTGACGTGCGTAATTCAATGCAGATATATACAGTTCGTCGGCGTAGCGTAGCGTAGCAGTTCCCGTTGTTCTTATCGGTACAACTGCGAATGTAAACTGTAGTGTTCTACGATACATAAGTCGTGCGACGTTGTTCTATTGTGTGCGCAGATGCGCAGCCGTTGTTCTACTGTGTGCGCAAATGCGCAGATAGTTCCATTGTGTAAGTTAGCTTTCCTGCAGTGCATTTTCGGCGCTCACGGACGAATAAGTGAGACATAGAAACCTTCGCTTTAATAGAAAGCTTCGTTTTAATAATAATGATTTTAATCAATGTTTTTACAGGTTCCCTAGAATGCTTCAGCTTTGTATCTATAGGCTACAGGGACCGGGAGCCCCCAACTTCATGGAGCTGTCTGTAGCTGGGCGTCCACTTCATACACCAGGGGTACGACATCTCAATCAAAATACAGGCGGAACGCGAGGTATATAGAGGGTGTGTTAACTATCGTGCACCAAGATTTTAAAATAGGCAAATGCCACGTAGGAGGACAAAACCAAGGTAATTTGTTTACCGTCGCTTGCAGATACTCAGATTATTTTTCGCATTCCGCCTATTTAGATAATTAGCCTTAATATACAACTTCTCAAATATAATTAGTTGACAAGTGTCAATGAGAGAATTGTAGAGGAACTCGAAAATCTCCCGATACAGCTTACTGTTACCCGATACGTGCTACATAAAGGTTCTTCCACGCGTGAAGGTGGTGCACCACTGGTAAGAACATTATTTCGTCAACAGAAAGGATTTGGTTGATTCTAGTCAACCGATCTGGTTTTCCGGTGCCGCATGCTATGGTCGTGAGGTTCTGTCTTTCGGCGGCTTCCATGCCCAGCTGACGACGGCCCGCAGTGTAACCGCCGAGCTGGACACCGCATCCTCCCACTGTTGCTCGTTCCAAAGTTGCCATTCTTTATGTTTTAGATTGTAGCGTTCGAATAAAATGTGCTTTAACATGGAATTCACTATTTACACATCGCTTTCTTTTCTACGAATTTCTGAATTTTATTTGCGTTTGTTATTTGTCACGCCACACAAAAAAAAAAAAAAAAAAAAAAAAAAAAAAAAACGTCGACAGGCGATTCACGCGGCACCGCAAGTGTTATAAACTCGAACATTTTCGCATGTACCTGATTGTCATTCCTCATATAATGACACTATACCCTATTCAATCGCCATTCCCCTTTATGTAATGCTATAATAAGGTGTGAAATGTTGCGAAGTATAACCTTTACCTCACTTATAGTAAACCTCAACGTAGCTGACATGGAACTGCGGTGCCAAGTGTAATATTTCAGAGCATGCAAAACGTCGCCTGGAGCTGAAATACAAATTATGGTGTTTGACGTCACCCGGAAATGCCAGGGATATGAGGTAGGCGGTAACGCAGGGCTGCGGTTTAATTTCTACGAACTAAGGTTGTTTGATATAGACCTAAATTAACGTTACTAAGTCTAATCTAAGTGATCGATTTAGGTTTATTGCTATAGACCTGAATCTAAGCGATCTAAGTTGACTGTGACCTTCCTGTAATGCGACCTCCACGGCACGGATTCAAACCCACAACCTCTTCTTGGGCAGCAGAACGCCATAGACACACTGAGTCATTGTGGCAGTTTCTGAAGGTAATTTTTTACTGCCAGTGCAAACTTTATCACCACCGATGATGGAGTCGTGCAAAACGAAAAACAACACTACATCAAAGCCCATAGTATACACCTACAGTTATTCTACAGGAAGCAGCTCCAGGCTTATCAATATATAGGCACGCACATCTGCACCTTTATAACAAGCAATTATATGGCAATGTAGCGGTAAATGCCAGAGAAATGCGTGAGCATTACGTGGCACCTCTTTGAGGTCCCGGATCTATATATATATATATATATATGCGTACACCTGCACCACGTGGCCAGCTTCCCACAGTTAACACGCATACATTTTTTTTCCGCTTTGACACTGATAATGCTAACGCACTAAAAGCAGGCCCAACTACCATGTCGGAATCTATGTGAAGCGGAGAGGATGTTAAACGGTTAATACAATACTCTACAATTAAATTCGATGAGTGCAACTGTCTCTTCTTGTCATCATGCGCAACGTGTGAATCCTGCGCCATGTTTTGTTTACGTTTATGCGCCATTCGGCTTTCAACAAGAATCACTGGGGCAGAAAAAGTTCACGCGCACCCAAAGTGCGAACAGCGAACTTTTTTTTTTTTTTTTTTTTTTTTTTTTTTTTTTTTTTTTTGTCCGCAATCCGCCACAATGGGGCTCGGGAGTCGAATCCGCTACCTCATGAGGAAAAGCCGTTGCTTTTTTTTTTTTTTTTTTTTGCTCCACGCAGAAAGCCGTTTATTTCTGCTCCGTGCAGAAAACCGTTACTGAGCCACCACGTCGAGTAATGCAGCAAATAGTTAATCTAGTGCTTCGCATCTGCAAACGACGCAAGGCACTTTGCCCTCACTTATTATTCCTCTTCAATATACGCCCAGCTTAGTTTTACACCTTCGGTCCTCTCGCAACAGTAGTTTGTTTGATCAAGCGCTTGAAGTAAACGGCCGCCGTTTCGTAGGTTTCACGCGGGTCGCGGCCTTAGCGTAGTCAAATGCCTGCAACGGATCGAAAACGGGCGTTCATTTATAGCAATGCCCGTATAGATCGGGTTCGTCCAAACAATCCTGCGAACTGCAGCCGGCATCGATTGACCGGGCCAGTCGCAAGCGACACAGAAACCAGAGCCGAAACGCGTGTGCATAATGCGAGTGTTTGCATCGACTTTTTCGAAGTTTGTGCAAGTGATACGACAATTTGTCATGAGGCGGACCCTGCCAAGGAGCACTCATTAATTGTTCTGCCATTAGCGCTGCTTGAGATATTTATAGTCTACGCTCTTGCAATTATCCAAATGAAAACGAAATCATATAGCAGACTTCCTTTGAATAGGGAATCGGTTACACGTGCCTAAGTGCTTGGCGCATTTGGTCCTTAATAAGTTTGGGCGGGGTAATAAACCCGGTGAAAAACGCTATTAAAGAACTTCAAAGGTCAGTTTATAGACCACAATTTAGAGACGCTGCAGCTTCTAGCCTCGCGTGCTTCGATAGCCTCCTACCAGAGCACTGCTGTCGAGGGGAACTCTTACAAGCCTGAGAGCAGGTTGACAAGTTCTCGAAAAGTCAAATAGAAAGCGGATCTTTTCAAGAAGTTTACTAGGCAAATGTACCCACCGATCTAAGTTGTAGTGCAGTTGACTGTCTCCCACATCAATCAAACTTCTATTGGCTTGCTGCACTTGACTATGGGAAGCTCTGCCAATCAATAGACGCGCCCCCCGGTTGCAGAGTGAGCATCTGAGTGTGGTAACGCTGACAACAGCTACACAAATATCATTAATGAGCCTCCCTTGTAAAAACATTGGGTGCATATGCCGTGTTTCAGTACCTTTCTGTTTTCCTTGGACTTGTAATAAAAAATTCCGAGCCCTTCGATTACTGTGAAGATGAAAGCCACCGAAGCTGTTACTATGGTGGGTCAGGTATAGTGAATATTGCTATAGGGAATTTATATATTAGCATTACTGACTATATTGAGCTTCTTCGGCATGTTCGTCAACGAGCAAGGACACCGGCGTCTTGTTTTCGCCCGGCGCGAGGGCCAAGTAGTGCGTTTGCTGCGCCAAGTCCTCCCTATTGTCATATATAGACTAGTGTATGAGCCGCAGCGTTCATAGCCGCACACAATGCACGGCAGCGTCAGGATCATGAGAGGTCTCTCCCGCTCCTGCTCTCGGCGGCTCATACCCACATATTCAACGCGGGTATGAGCCACACGTGATTTCTTTCTTACCGTCCTTCTTTCTTTCTTTCTCTCTTTATTTCCTTCCTTCCTTCCTTCTTCTTTCTCTCTTCATTTCCTTCCTTCCTTCCTTCCTTCCTTCCTTCCTTCCTTCCTTCCTTCCTTCCTTGTTTCTTTCTTACTTTCCTTCCTGTCCCTGGCTTATACTCGCATATCCATGGCTCATTCTGGCATATCCAATGCGAGTACGCGCCACACGTGATTTTATTATTGTTAATCGTAACGTAACTGACGAGCATGTGTTATTCTTGCCAATTATATGGACACTCCAAGCAGATTTCTGCCGTCGTCGTCGGCGGCGCCGTCGCCGTGAGGTTCCGTGTAGAGTCCAACGGCGATCACATCGTCGCCCCGCGCCGTATGCTGTATGTGCGAGTGAAAGCGCGCGAGGGACGCGCGCTTTCAGGGGGAGCGAACGCACGGCAGGGAACAAACGGGACTTCCGTCGCGCTAAAGGCTGTGGCGGGACGGGAGGGAGGGAGGGGAGGCGACATTTAGCTGCGGCACCAAATGCGTATTTATATAAAAATGTTGCGAGGCGAGAAGGTGGGAAAGACTTCCGACGCTGCTCGACGAGTGTCCCGTTCTGATATCGTCGAAAACCTCCGAGCCGCCTACAGAGGCACCGGCAACAGTCACCAACGCCGCGTGTGTTCGGAGCGAACGCGGCCAAAACGCCGACGGTGTCGACAACAGTTCTGCGCGTTGCTGGTGGTGCTGCGAGTTTATGCAGCTGATAAAACTACTATCGTTACTCCGCATAGCTCTCTGCTAATGTGATATCGCTATTGATGCTTCGCCTTTCGTGTAAAACTGCGATAAATTTTTATTGCGATAGCAATTATATGGACACTCCAAAGCGGATTTCTGCCGTCGGCGTCGCCGTCACCGTGAGGTTCCGTATGACGTCAACGGCGATGAAATCGTCACCGCGCTCCGGACGCTGCATGTGCGAGTGAAAGGGCGCGAGGTACGCGCGCATTCACGCGGAGCGAACGCACGTCGGAGAGCAAACGCGTGCTCTGCGCCGTGCTCCCTGAAGGGCTGCAGAATTAAGCGTCTCTTTCCTACTTTACAATCACCACGTATAGAGAGCAAACGCAACTTTTTCCGTCGCGCGAAAGGCCGTGGTGGGACGGGAGGGAGGGGAGGCTACGTTTAGCTGGGGCACCAAATGCGTATTAATATGAAAACATTGCGAGGCGAGAAGGTGGGTAAGATTTCCGCCGCAGCTCGACGAGTGTTCCGCTCTGATCTCGTCGAAAACCTCCGAGCCTCCCCCAGGGGCACTGGCAACAGTCACGAACGCCGCGCGCGTTCGGTGCGAACGCCGGCAAAAACCCCGACGGCGTCGACAACAGTTCTGCGCGCTGCTGGTGCTGCTGCATGTTCAATTTTATACAGCTGATAAAACTACTATCCTTGCTCCGTATATCTCTCTACTAATTTGCTATCGCAATTGATGCTTCGCCTTTCGGGTGAATCTACGACAATTTTTTGATGTCATGACCTATCAGTGATGTTAGTCATCCGTTTTGACACCTGTGCGAAGGCACTATTGGCAGGAAACCGCCACGCACATGGAGCCGAAATGGTGATGATGATAGTTTTTTTCTACACGCGGACACGATCCTGGGGGATCTAGCCTCTAACAGCTTTGCTGTAAAAATTGAGTATTCAAAGCGAGCACAAGGTTTCCGGTTATCGTTTGCTTGCCTATTCATACCGCAATACAGCTGACAACCTCAAGTTTGCCGATAGACGTCAGCGCCACTACTTCCCGTGGTGGAAAGCGGCGTCACCATCTGTCCGGTCGCTGGTACCATGAGGCGCTCGGATGCCCGAACTCTTCGGAAAATGCGTCGCGATGGTTCGGCGGTCGGGTAGCCAAAGTGCCCGGTACTATGGCGTTGTGAACTGCCTCAAGAGGGACAAAAACATCAGGTCCCTGCTGCCGCCTCTCAAGTTCTACAGTTTACTGGGTAAATTGTAGGGATGTGTGAATAATCGTGACTGTCGAATAAAATGAATACAATAGTGTCCTATTCGATTCGCTCTTCGAATCGAATAGTGTCTATTGGTTAATTCAGATAGTTTTCGAATACATTTGTGAGTATTTCAAAACGTGAGCTGCACTAAATACACCAATAAATTGGAGCAAAAGTATACGGGACATTTTCACCTCCACGGACAAAGTATACAACCTTAAAACATGAGTACTTTCGTGGTGAAGTAGGCTACGTCACTTAGGCAGCCATACTTTAAAGGCTACACAGAGATTATTTGCGATTTCTAAAGAGTCCGGTGCATGCGAAGAAACTACTTGTTTGCTCCTAGTGCTCCATTTTTTTGCTTTTATAAAACATTGCTTCTTAACATACTATGTAATGGCAGAAACTTGCTAACTTTAAGCATACTAGGATGTGAACATCGTTTTATATTAACTGTGATAACGGCTGTTCATTATTCGAAAACTATTCGATATTTGGTTCGGTTAGATTTATTTCTTTTACTATTCGATTCGTATTCTATTTGGTCTCAAAAATTACTATTCGCACACATTGCATGAAAACGAACGCAAGTAGGCGTATGGATAACCATCGTCCACAGAATGAAGTAAGTTGGAACGCAGAAAGTTTTCTGTTTTACCAAACTCGCATTTGGGTTCTTACTTTAATTTGTAGCTCAGTCCTACCAGTTTGGTCGTTACGACTCAAATATCGCTGCACCTCTACTTGGACCTGCTTTCGGTGGCGCATTGACCGTCGCCTAAGTTGCGCGTTCGACGGACATTGTGCTTTCTTGTGTGTAGGGAGCCTACATGCAAAAACTGCGCTTGAATGTAGGCTCCCTACTCGTGTGTGTTTTACAGCGTGCGCTTGATTGGTAACATTTATGTAGCAGTACGTTTTAAGCAGTTGAGCACTTCAGTATACAGACGGATATGATTGGTAGCCCACTTGTAAAAAGAATGCCGACCGTACTGTGAGGCATCTTGACTCGGCGAGTTGTGTTGCGAGAGTAGGGCAGCGGTGGTTGGGTCGTGGTCGTTCTTGGATGCCGCTGCAACACGGGCACTTTCGACGGCGATCAAGCTCGATACGTATCTAACTTCTTTTTTGGTCGCGATCCAGAATGGTAGCTGTTGCACGGTCTAACAATACGGATCGAGTTGGTTGAACTCGTTCAGCATTACGGTGCACACGACAGCATACGATTGCTCTGTAGCCAATTCAGATCGTCCAACATCTTGGTCGAAAGTGCCCGTGTATAGAAGCACCCGATCCGGGTGCTTCTACGTCTTACTCAATCGTGATTTAAAGTGCGTGCGTCATAGGGGTATAAATTCATCATGGGTTTAGACACCTGAGTGACGTCACAGTCGTTGTATCGCGCCACGCGATGGTAAAATCTTCTCTCTTGGTACTTGTGAGGTGGCTTTGTAGGCGAGTTTCTTCGCGCGATTCTAAAGCGAAGCTTTCTATGTCACACTGATTCGTCCGTGATCGCCGAAAACGCACTGCAGGAAAGCCAACTTACACAATGGAACTATCGGCGCAACTGCGCACACAGTAGAACAATCTGCGCATCTGCGCACGCAGTGCTAGAACACTACAGTTTATATTCGCAGTTGTACCGATAAGAACAATGGGAACTGCAACGCCACGCTGCCCAGACGAACTGTATGTATCTGCATTGCATTACGCGCGTCACGCAATGCATTCCTGGCCGTCACCATGGGTAGGCCGCGGGTGCACCGCGCGGCTGAAGAAGAGGTTGCCTGTACGCGAACGTAAGCGCGAGCGCGATCGTGCCCGTAACGCCGATCCCGTGTGTCAGCAACGGCACGCATTCCGTGTGAATGTGTGCTTGTAATCAACGGCTACATATCTAAAATAAAGGCTATGCAACTAAATAATATGTGTCTTCATTCAGCTTCAAAGTTAAAAAAATACAATCCTAAACAAGCAATCAAATCACATATGCATCGCATCGCTTCGCTCAGCATTTCTTCGGTTCGTTGCGTGGTGGTTGGCTTTGGACTTTTATTCAGTTTGCATGGGCGAAAACTTCGTGTTCAATCATCTTTCTTTAAGAAAGGGGCTTTAATTTTTTAGTCCTTGACGAATAATTTGCCTCTTTCTTCACGTTCCACTTAACAAACAGTGATATCACATCACTTCACGTCACTCACTGGACCTGCGCGAAGCTGCCGCTCCTGCAGTGGCACCCAGTGGAGGCTAAACGAGCCGCAGTGTTCCCGTTTTTAGAGTAGACAGTTTTAGCAGAGCGTTCACGGTCCGCTCTGCTCAGACCAGTGCTCAGACCGGTGTAAGATAGAGTATATATATCTTACACCGTGGACCAGCGTATCCTAACAATTTGCGCACAGCTGCTCAGTGGAACGCTAGCGGGAACGCTAATGCTCCTTCGCACAACGCTCACATCGGCAGCGGAACTAAAATTGTGTTCGATTCCCATTGACAAGCCAAGAGTTGTCGCCAATAGATTGTCACTTGGCTACTTCCATTTCTGCTTATCTGTGTTGTCTGGGCAGCCTCGGCTACCTACGTTATGGCTACGATTAGAGATATGGTAAATTACGTCCACGTTTAGAACCTCAAATACCTCTCAACAGAAAATTATATTATAACATAACATTTTACTTTTCTTTTTGTCATTTCGTCAAGCCTATACATTTTCTACAGAAGTGTTCATGAGTTATTATACTGGCATAACAACTGCATGTACCCATGATTAGTAGTAATGCTAAGGGCTCAGATGTAGTGTCAACTCCTCGGTACTTGTCTTTCAACGGACTAAAATCTGTGGGATTTCACACGCGCTCTTGGGGCAAAGGAACGACATCGCACAAGTGCAAACAACCAAGAGGGTATTTATTACACTCTTTATACACTATTGCCTGCTAGTCGAATTACTACCCATAAAACATTCTGATGGGCGCGCGACACATCGAAGAAGTCCGACTCACCGCGACCCGATAGCGAGCGATTATGTTCCCTCCCATGCTCGACACCAACGCCTAGTCGTTCACGTCTACAATCACGCGAACAGTGGCGCGTTCGAACGATCGTGTTCATCCAGTCCGGTGTCCTGCTCCTAGGCCTTCCACAAGATGGTCCCGAGAAGCGGGTCGGTGAACGCGCGAAGCGTCCACACAGTTCGACGACCCCTAGCCAAAGAGCCTGCTCCCGTTCGCGCCCCAGTAATCCCTCCGTTAGGTGGCGTTAGCAGCGCAACACCCGCGCTATCTCTCGTACTGCTCGGCAACCACATTGACCGCCGGCGAGGTTAAGCCACGCGGCAAAGCTGGATTACTGGTGACGCGCGAGCCGTGCGGGGAAAACAACATCAGGGGACGCGTGCGACTCAAGCATCCGCACACACACTAAATAAATAAATAATTGCCTTCCTTACTTTACTTACTTACTTACTTCGCAGGAGTGCGGTGTGCAGTCCCTCAAGGAGAAATTGAAGCTTCGCTATGTCGCCATCTTTGGGAAATTCAGCTAAATGGCACAGACCAGCGCTCACAATCTGACGTGTCGAATTTCTCTAAAATGCAGCTTCCTTTAAACATACACCAAGTTTACTAGGCGCTGCAGCCAAGTGAGAATGAAACGCAAGAAATCTTACTGAGGCGGTCGCCGCTGGAAGCTTTGCGAAGGGAAAAGTTTACACGTCCATAAGCGCCGCGCCAATAAACGCGTGACGCCGCTAATCAATATATCCCAAGAAATTAATAAAAAATAATTCGTAGTCCAAGGATCATGCATGAGTCGACTGCAGAACAGGTGCGACAGACAGAGCTAACCAGCAGTCTATACCAGCCGGCAGTGTGAGATAGACTTAAGCAACACCTCGAAACGCAGAAACTTCCAATGAACCAAACTCAGCACTACCGAGGCTACAAAATTGAGAGTCGATTAAGTATCCTTACGCGTTTGAATGAGAAAGCATTTTGACGTGAACGTTAAAATACGTCATACATGAGCATCTCGGAATCAATTTCACTACCAATTATCACCTCACCATTATACGTGACGTCTTACATTGTCAAGTGTCCACCTTCTTTCTGGGGTTTTACGTGCCAAAAACAGTTCCGATTATGCGGCAGGCCGTACTGCAGGGCTCCGGATCAATTTTGACCACCTTGGGTTCTTTAACGTGCACTACAACGCCAGTGCATGGGCGTTTTTTTCATTTCGCCTCCATCAAAATGCGGCCGCCGCAGCCGGGATTCGATACGGCAACCTCATGCGCATGTGTCCTTCACAACAATATCTTAATCAAGCTTGCTTTAATTTGTACCATCCTTAAACAACTTTTATTCGCCTTAATCTACTGTTCTCCACCTTAATCCACTATTCCACATTAATCCACCTTTATCTAATTCTACCAACCTTAATCCACTTTATTCCGCCTTAATCCACTTTATTTCACCTTCATTCTCTTTAATTTTTCGTAATTCGCTTTACACCACCTCAAGCCCCCTTATTCTAATTTTAATAATGGTTACCTTACTCTAATTCCCTTTATTTGCACATAAATAGTGCTAATTATAGTTTTATACCATTTACTATCTTCTGCAGTACGACTGACGTCATAGAAGACGCTGATGACGCCACATGATTCAATTATTTTTCTTTGGTATCACTCATTGCCTTTTTCGGAAAATAAAAGTTTATTTCTCTCTCTCTCACTCATTGCCTACAACGCCGGCTGTTCTGCCTCTTGGGACATATAATGCTTTCGCATTAATAAAGATGTCTTCAATAATTCGGTGTGTCCCTGCCAATATTGCTTGACTGCTAATCGCAATGGGCTTTGCCACATATTATTTCCTTGGAATCACTAACCTGATTCAATTTTCCATAAAGAGAAGCCATATTAGAAGCTACCAACATTGACAAGACAACCGCAAGGAGCAATGGAACAATTAGTCCCTCTACGAGTCCCCCTTACTTTTTCCAGGTAGATATATTCATCTTTCCTTCAGACATTGTTAGTACATTGCAAAATTTCAACGGACAGAAAACCTCCATACCAAGCTTCGTTGGCAGCGTACACCCTTTATATTAGTGTTACCAGTTATAGTACAAAAATCTAAGAAAATGTTGTGCTAACGCAGTCCCCGCCATCAATACTAGACAGTGGGCGCAGACGGTGTATATTGCCAAGTAGGAGCATATTAACAGGGCCGCGTGTCGCAGAAATTCCAGTGTCGGTGTCCGCGTCGCCGGCGTTGCCCGTTAGAGAAAATTTACATTTAGGTATATGTATATGCCACGCCTTGCTACATGGTATGCGGTATATGCGGGTTATATATGCCACACCATGCTTCTAAAGTTGCTCATACCTTCTCTTACAATCTTGACAAAGTTATTGCTCGGAATTCGGAGGATGACAGCGAATTCTGAGAATTTTTGAGATTGAACCTTCAGGACATTTCAGATAGTAGAATGTCCTGATTTACATGCTTTTAAAAAGGCTGTTACCAACTATTTGTAAAAGTTTGACAATACGTTTCCTTGTTAGCTGTTTGTCGGTTGCAGTTGTTATTGCGCAATACTTTTTTTTAATTCCTCATCAATTTTTGCTTTAATATATAGGGATGTAACTTGCTAATTGTAACTCATGTGATTAATTAAATGCGAACCATTTCTTGGCAGATATTTGCCACTTTGACAGCATCCGTCCATCCGTCCGTCCGTCCATCCATCCGTCCGTCCGTCCGTCCATCCGTCCGTCCGTCCGTCCGTCCGTCCGTCCGTCCGTCCGTCCGTCCGTCCGTCCGTCCGTCCGTCCGTCCATCTAGCCGCCTACGTGTTGGTGCTCAAATTCTCGTATCGTTAACTTGATATTGACCAAAATTGGCATACCATGACAAGAGTGTACTACGAACATAAATAATAGGTCATGACATGAATATCATGACATGTGTGTCATGTAGGTCATGAAACAGCTGCCTACGTCTTGGTGCTCTTATGGTCGTTTCGTGTACTTGGTAGGTACCAAAATTGTCATAGTATGACAAGAGTGTATGGCGAACATAAATGATAGGTCATGACATGCGTGTCATGCAGCTCAAAAAACATCCGCGTAACAAGACAATGACCCAGCGAAAAGACATTAACACTCAAAAACCACTGAAATAGATTCGGACGTGGGTACTAAGTTAAGGCAACATTAAAGGATGATGCTTGAACTCATAGTCATGAGGATGACTTAGCAAAATTGAACATGACTCTGCCAAAAAAGATTAACATTCAGAAAGCACTGAAATGGGTTCTGACGTCGGTACTAAGTGAAGGAAACACTAAAGAATGGCGGTAGAAGTAATAGTGATGAGCATGACTCAGAAAAAATGACAGTGACTCAGAAAAAAGTCTATTAACACTCAAAAACCAATGGAATGGGTTCGGATGTGGTACTAAGTGAAGAAAAAGGCTAAAGGTCAATGATTGAAGTCATAGTCATGAGCATGGTCTCCTAGACGTTGCTAAAGGGACTCCTGAGGAACCATCACGTGAATGTCATGACATGCGTGTCATGTAGGTCATGAAAAAGCCGCCTACGTCTTGGTGTTCTCATGGTCGTTTCCGTAACTTGGTAGGCTCCCCATACACTGCGTCGCATAGCATCGATTCCCACAGGCGTGGGATCTGCCTGCTTTTTTTTCATATTTGTTTATATGTTGTGCCTTCCAATCCTGATTGCTTTTAAATGAGAAGCACTTCTTGGCGAACGTTTGCCACTTTGGCAGTATCTATCTATCTATCTGTCTAGCCGCCTACGTCTTGATGCTCTCGTGGTCGTTTCGTTAAATTGGCATGTACCAAAGTGGCATAGTATGACAAGAGTGTATGAGGAACATAAATGACATGAGCGTCATGAGAGGCGTGTCATGTAGGTCATGAAACAGCCACCTAAAATGACAATGACCCAGCGAAAAAAAGATTAACACGCAAAAACCAATGGAATGCCTTCGGATGTGGTACTAAGTAAAAGAAAAGGCTAAAGTTTGATGACTCATGAGCATGACTAAGGCTTTCGCCTTAAGGTCTCTAAGGTGTAGCTAAAGGGACTCCTGAAGACTCCTTACATGAATGATATGACATGCGTGTCATGTAGGACATGAAAGAGCCACCTATATCTTGGTGCTCTCATGGTCGTTTCGTCACCTTGGAGAGAGAGAGAGAAATAACATTTATTAGCCCCGAAGGAACTAAAGCCCAAGTCCGGGCCTCCTGGTAGGCTCATGCCTCCTGGCCCAGAACGTTCTTGATGTGCTGCACCAGAAGCGGCCACCATAGTTTTTCACACTGCTTCGTATTACATCGATTCCCAGAGAGCGTTACCAGCATACCATCAGGGTGGGCTGTTTAGGTAATCCTTTATTTTGGGCGCCGACGAAAATACGGGTGACAGTTTTCCGTCGATATCATCTCACACGCCATCGAGGGGCGACGATGGCAGCGCCACCTGGTACGCTCCTAATTACACCATTGTTGCGAGACGCCTTCTGCGCAACTCTAAATCGCTTCAGATGCTTCTTCTCCGGGCTAAACTGTCATGTTTGTATTACTCCATGTAAGCGCAACCCTCAATATTGTAGATTTTAAAGCGAAGCTTTGCTAGCCTGTCCCCCCCCCCCCGCCTAATTTGTGGGTTCTGGCAGCTAGTCGCTGATGTCATGCCAAGTAGAAAACAATTAAAACCATCAGTTATGGGTTGCTATATGGCAATATGGGCTATTTGAGCTACTGGGTGCATGCAAGCGGGCATGAGTCACTGGGTTCTTGGCCAATGCCCGAGAAAGGGTTTTATGCTTCTTGGTATATGTGACCCGCATAGACAAACAGAACAAGAAGCAGGAAGTGAAGAGAGAGGCACCAAATAGTTGAAGAAGTCGGCAGTGCACAGAAACGGGAGCAAAAGTAGGGAGCAGAAGCTGCCGAGGGAGGAGTAAGGAGCAAATATGACAAAATGACCACAAAAGCTTGCATTGAGCGTGGAAGAGACGAAGACCCGAAAGAAGCGTCCAGCTGAACGAGAATGTCATCGTGGCACCGCAAGTGCGAAACGTGACCATTTGCTGCATCGAAAAGCTCAGAATCTTAACAACGACCGAGTGGTGGGCTTCGGCATTGAGGAACGTGACGACTGTAGCCTTTTTAGGGTTTTTTTTTAGAGCTATTGGAACATTTCCTTTGAAGTGTTGGAAAAGAAACGCTACACAAATAAAATATGAATGCTATGCATGACGTATGCATAATACTACTAACCAGGTGAATGCCATAACCCCCTATCTGTTAGTTTCTACCTGCGCTTGTAGGTCTCCGTGGCGTGAAATCCTTTCTCAGAATGGGTAATCCCCTTCTAAGGAGATCGCATCCCGTCTTCGTCCTCGAGGAAACAGCTCGAGCGATGTCCAAATTGCTTTTCGATGCTAACAACTTTGTCGCTCACGCAGCTGCCATCGAAACTGATTAACGACGTTGCTTTTTCATCTAGAATAAGGATCATGAAAGTCGCGCGAGAGGTACACGCCGCATATTCTGAACGTTTCTCCACTGAGCAACTCCACCTCGACTCGAGAAAGTTGATGACAGGGCCACCTCTCGACGGAAGTGGTCCGGGCACCTTGTGATCATCCATGAGAGTTTCTGAGAAGTGCAGCGCCTGCAAAAGCTGAGGGACAGCGCTGTGCTCAATTTGGTGGAGTGGAGGAAGAGCTTGGAGTCTAGCATCCTTTGAGAATAAGGGGGAAAGCCCTGTAAGCGACTCTGCGGACATTTTGTTGACTTTCCTTTTAATTATTTCGGTTCCATTGCGAGGTTCCATTACCGGTTCTATTGCGAGGTAGATTTTCGCAATGGAACCGGGTTGTCCTCGGAAAGTTTTTGTCCCTTCTCGAATTTTATCTAAGTTCAACTTTTATCTGGTTCGAAAATAAGTTTTGTATTCAAAGAAATGGTGTTTGTATTGGTTCATGTGTGGCACCTGCTCTGTGTAATATTTTTTTTTATCGTTTGTTGACCGCGCTCTTAA
This sequence comes from Dermacentor silvarum, assembly GCF_013339745.2. Classification (NCBI taxonomy): domain Eukaryota; kingdom Metazoa; phylum Arthropoda; class Arachnida; order Ixodida; family Ixodidae; genus Dermacentor; species Dermacentor silvarum. The sequence goes on from NC_051163.1 coordinate 49,563,003, forward strand.
GAGTGCTTTAGACAATGACTTGGTTCAAATTTTTAGATATGTTGACGATTTTCTTGTTGTGATAAAACAGACTAACAACGAATGCTCCGTTACGGTAGCCGATATTTTAACTCTGTTCACTGACAATGGCAAAGGTCTGACTTTCACACATGAGCTATCTAGGGACGGTAAACTCCAGTTTTTAGATTTGCAGCTATCCTTACAAGCAGATCACGCATGTTGGATGTACTCGCCACGTGCACGTAAGGAACTTTTACCTTATGCGTCTGCGCACTCAAAGATTGTCAAACGCGCCATTGCTTTGATGTGTCTAGAATCTTCGTTAAAGAAATCGTGTCATCACACTGCGAACCAGAGTTTCATTGCACAGTTAAATAGGCTGAAGGCGGCGGGTTACCCCAGTGTGATGGTGACCTCGGTCTCTGAGGTATTGCTTCAGAGACTGAAATGGAAGCGTCACAAAAGTAACTGTGTTACTCAAAAGAAGAGGCCTGAAGTTGTGCCGTATTGCCATAGAGTGGCTCACAATCTAAAGAATGTCGCCTCTAGACACAATATCCCAGTAGTGTTTTCGGCTCCTCCGAAATTGTTAATGTTGTGCAGCCGTATTTCAAAAACAAGTAAGAAACCAGATTGTGAAAAGAACCACGCGAAGATTGTAGATTGTTGCGTCGGTGTAGTATATAAGATTCCGTTTTCATGTGGCAAAGTGTACGTAGGGCAGTCAGGCCACTGTGTTAACGAGCGCCTTAGAGAACACGAGCGATCTATACCGACAGGCACAGTTTCCCATTTAGCTCAACATTGCAAAATATGCAAGTGCTAAGCTATGTTTGATGACACTACGATTTTGAAAAAGAGCCGTGATACCACCGCCCGAGAATTATTAGAAGCTTTTTTTCATACAGTCACTGGGTTCGCAGTGCATTAGTGTGCCTTCCTTAAGATTGTACAGCTCTGAATATGGTTTTTTGGATTATGTGTCATGAGTGCACTCTGGCGATCAGATGCTGTGGTCGTTGTCGCGCATGGTGCTCACTGCGCATGTTCTTCTTGTTTCTGCTCTTTAAAGGATGGATGCAATAAAATGATGTCAGTTGAGAGTAGCGCCTTGTCCTGTCGTCTTTCACGTGTCCGTTGTTTTTGCGCTAAACAAGTAATTATGGATTCGCACCAACTAGCCCGCCAACGCATTGTGCTAGACTTCTCTTTCCTCTGAACCGTTTTGGTACTATTTTCTTGTGCGCGTATGTACTTTATCCGGTGCACTCGCAATGTCGATAATGCTTGCGCAGCATGAAGAAATTAAGACTAACTGCCTGTTGCGTTGTGGACCTGTCCTCGCTCATCCGGTGGTACACTTACGCGTATATTGTGGTCATGTGTCGAGCTGTGCGCGTGCGTATTACGGGCTGGCCGCAGCGACGTCTTGTATGACAAACGATGATGCGGAGTCTGCACTCGTGCGTATACCGCAAGCATACAGGAAACGTAAGCACACAAAATGTAATCAGGACATCTATTACGCGTAAATACATGGGATTAGATTTAGAAGCCGTTTCCTAGGCGGCTTCTCAGCTTTTCAAGTTCTGAAATGCACATTTTTGTGGCTGAACTAAATTTATGTTACGAACGTAAGCGAACTCGCATAAGCTCGAGCGCATGAAAGTCGTCTTCGACATGTTCATGTCCGAATTCATGCTGATGGATGCGTTATCTGCGGGAAAAGTGTGCAATGAGCGTAAACTGAAACGCCAACAAAAAAGCGGACAGATCCCACGCCTGTGGGAATCGATGTTATGCGACGCAGTGTGTGGGGAGCCTACTAAGGTAACAAAACGACCATGAGAACACCAAGACGTAGGCGGCTTTTTCATGACCTACATAACACGCATGTCATGACATTGACGTGATGGTTCCCAGGAGCATAGGCCAGCTACCCCTTTTTGGGATGCACCGGTGGCGCAGGCTTTAGCACGACTCTCTGTCTGACGCCTGACTCTGAAACCACGGCTCCCAAATCTCACACCATCCAGAGGTTTGGAGTGTAGGAGCATCAGGAGAACTGCCCCATGCAGCCGAAATACATTATGAATGAAGGCCCTGAGTAGTTTGTATACTTGTGATAAAAGCTGTACCTTGTTTCTGGAAGGCAAGCGGGCTTCTTGCTTCCCCTGTAATGAAAGTTATGAGCTCGGCTCTTCTCTCTGCGAACTTTTTATCTCCGGAATCCTAATGATAAGAGACGGTCACAATTCTTACAGGCAACATCTGGAATGGTTCCAAGGCTCTAGCGTTACACTGAGTTAGCATCTACCAGGAAATGAATAACAATTTAGTATCGGACGTCCTCTATAGAACCAGAAACTGCGCAATTCGCCACATGTGCCTCTGACGGCTACAGCGGCCGAAGGCTTTGTTCACGAGGACTACACAGAAAACTTGCGACACCCTTAAGGATGTCGAATGGGTAGTTTTCGTATTCACGCCCCCTATTACACCTATTCAACCCTTATGTATACTCAACATCATGAAATAAGGGTGTGTGCGAGAACATCACCATCGTCGGACAACACGCAAACGGAACATTTCTTCTTTCTGTGCCGAGTCCGTCCTGCTGACGCTGAACGTATATCATTCAGCAAACATTATAGTAGAAAAAAAATTCATACAATGCAAGTGTTGGTAAAGAAGTCTTGTGGGTTCCCTTTTCATCTCACCCAACTGTTCAATTGGCTGTATGCTGTATACCCTCTTGGCTATATGCTGTATACAACAGTTGTGGGCAATTCTGTTTCATTGTGTGTTGAGTAAAACTTGTTCTTGGCCTAGGCGGTGTTTACTAAAGGAAATAATTACCGCTAGAGAGATAGAACACAGTGAAATCTTTCGGGTGGTATTTATGCCCTTTCTCCTGCCGTTAGTGGTTCGAAGATTTATTAAACGTGTACAGGTTTGAGTCGACAACAAACTTAAGGCCAAAGGTTGCCTTTAGATAATCGAGAGACTGTATAGAGGAGCGGCTATAGATTTTCCATGTAATGTAAGTTTTGTCAGGAAAGCTACAAGCTCAGTCATTTTGCTGCATAATATCAACCACTAACTCCTAGGTCACGCCTCCGATAAAGATTGTTTTCATTACTGACCCCTGTACAGGGTGAACATACCAAGAACACCCTGACGTAGCGGTGTAACAAAGACAATGTCCCTAAAATAGCGGTGATATCTGCCGCTAGACAGACGTTTTTTTTGTTATTTTCCATTAAAACCTTGTTTGCGCTAGATTTTAGCCTTTACGTACCTTCTCTTGTACTCGTTGCTTGTGCCACAAATTTACACACTCGCTATAAAAGTTCACCTCTATCGCACTAGGCACTTTTGTTGTTTAGGCGCGTTTATGCTACCCTGTTGTTAAATGTCTTCCCTATCGAGGCGAATCTACTAAAGAACGGCGCCATGGTTTTTAGGACCTCGGAAACAAAATATATTCTAAGACAGGCACTAATTCCGAGGACGAGACGACCTCGATACTCGGTTGCTCGGCGCTATCAACGTGGAAGGCACCGCTGGCGGTAAGCTGCCCAGGTAGTAAATCTCGCGCGAGGCTGTTCCGGTTGACTGTTCCGTTCCGTTCGACAGTTCACTACGACGAACCACGGCCGCCCGATCAAAACGCACTACCTTTCGAGTTTTGATTTAGCGACCAGTGCAGTAACGAACTCGTCCAGTTAACTGCTCGACTTTACAGATATTTGAAATGCGATTGTACAACAGGCGGGGACATTATTCTGCGGGATCTGAGAGCAAGTGCCAACCTGCACTCTTGCGCCATCCGAGGAAACAAGCGCCTGGCATAGCTGAATAGGCGAGGTACACGAGGACAAAAAGAGGCGCATGCGCACTGCAATGTATCGACGGCTGGTGCTTGCTTCGTCAGAAGCTGTGAGAACGCACTTTGGTTCTCGAGAACACGTTCGTTACGGCCACAAAAGTTTGTCCTTCCCGTACACAATCGAAGAAGACAAAGAAAGCTTTCCACTACGCTGATTTCGGGTAAACGAGATTTTATTGGCGGGCAGCCAGCGCTCTGCGGCTCCGGGCTCCTTGCTTTCGCAGTGCGCTGGCTGCCCGCTGCTGGGTGACGTAAGCAGAGCGTCGCCTCGAGAGGCGCGGCTTTGCGCTCGCTGCCGCCTCCCAATTTCAGTTTTGCGCGCTCTGATAGTCGAATTTTTTTCGTGCACCAGTTCCACGCGTAACTGCATGCTTCTAGATACAAAAGTTGATGAGCCTTGTACGGTGAGCTCACTTAAATTTCCCGATTACGATGTACTCGCTGAAACTGAAAGTTGAACATCTAATGATTTTTTATTAATTAGCGGCTAATTACCTCGTATCACCTGTCCCCCAATTGTCATCACCACTGATTTATTTCAAAACGGTTATCTTTAAATATTATATAAGATCCGCGTAGAAACACCCGATATTGATGTCGCGGCGTGGCTTCATTTGGTAGTGGGGTTGGCAGCGAGATTTCTTCTTAGTGTATCTGCGGACGTGCCCGTGTGGTTTCGCATGGAGATATACAGCAGGTTACCCAATAAAGTTATCGATGATTTTCACACTCATCGTTGCTGGTTTCTGGCACATTCCTTTAGTGTTAAATCCTGCGGTGGGAGCAGCAAGTGGCCGATTCAATATTTTATTGTGGTAGCAATTAAGCGGGCACTCGAGGCGCGTTCGCGCGATTGGCGTCGGTGCCGTCGTGCTTTCCTGGTATCGACTGCGCATGCGCGGCCCACAGGTGGGGCATTCGAAGGCCTCCGGAGCTGCGCATTGTGTTTTGCTGCATAAACAATGGACCAAGTAGGCACACCATCACACTCTGCTCAATACTATAAAATGGTGCCCCACGTGACTTGCCCCAGAATTAGAAAAAAGAAATGCAAGTGCCACGCATCTCGAAGAAAAAAAAATGTGGTTGATCCCTCTTATATAGGAATCGGTATAGAACACGAAAGTGAAAACGTGTCTTCACAGAAGTAGTGTAATGTTTATTGCACATTGATATATAATGTCTATTGGTGTTTTGTGGCTAAAGCGCCCTTAGGCGTTGATGCACCCACGCTGACGCCTGGTGGCACGTCTCCTCCATCACGACTACCAACGTCGATGACCATGAGCAACCGTCGTGCATATGGAAGCTGCACTACGCTGCACACGCTAGCACAACGCGAAAGACGAAGCACGTAACTGACACACTAATACAACGCGCAAGACAAAGCACGTAACTGAATCGTCACCGAGTCAAATCAGCGCGTACAGCGCGTCGTAATTGCAGCCTCCGCGATCAACTTCAGAAACATTTTCAGAGCTAATTGCGGAGGCCACGCTCCGCTGTGCTGAGTATGGTGAACGCCACCTAGGTGGCGTTGGTAGTGCTTCTTGATGCCAGCGTCCCTTCGAATGCTGGCATCGAGGCGTCGTAGTGCTGAGACCACCGAAGCGTTCACTGTCGGTGCGCGTTAGTGTCATAATGCAGTACTTCTCTTTTCTGCTCGTAGGCGGCGGCACCGCCCCGAGCAAGAGCGCGGGTACACGGAGGAGTGTTAGATATATAAGGCGCGTCTGTGTAGCTTTCTGCAAATGCGTTTGTGGCGCAATGGGTTAAACGCTCGGCGATCTATCGTCGCGGACCGAGAGGTCGTGGGTTCGATTTCCAAATTTTGCATGTTTGTGGAACTTTTTCTTCTGGTTTCTTTCTTTGTATTATGTTCGTGTACATTCTAAGAACGTCATATCCGTGACGGAAATACGTCAGTGAAGTCTTGGTGGACCCCGGCATAAAACACTTTCGTGTTAAAACACGTTAATGTGGTTTCCCGCCACTTGGAGCGCGACAAGTCGCGCGGTACTTGTTTAGTATTTCGCGGGCTTTCTTTCATGCTTGTCAAAACCATACATGTGGCACGTGTTGAGCAACAGACAGGTGTGTTAGGAATTTTTCAGGATGGTCTACAATTTTTTCATTGACACTTTGGCTTTGAATATAATATTTGAACACTTGAATAATTATTGATACCTAATTATCTAATTAGGCGAAATACAAAATACACATTCTCACTTGGTACAAGCGAACGCAAACAACAGTGCCTTCATTCTGTCTAGCTGTGTGGCACGTGCGTATTTTTTTTTCTCATTTGACAGCATTTACGTGCGACGCATGGCATGTATCAACGGAAGGGACCGCTTTTCTGTGACATTGTAAAGCGTGTCGCAAATAGACCGCTACTAATACGGACGAAGCTATATAACGGGTCTGCAATTTCCCTGTGCACTACACCCCTCGACATTCAAGCGACAGTGTTTAGACTGTTGACATCATGAGCGGAGCCCCACGCGAAGTGCATATTAATGAGAACCGTGGATAGACTTGACACACAACAGACGTCACGAATGAAGCTATAACGCCCGGAATGCTGCTATCGATTAATTATTTATGATTAATTTATTTATCGCTGTAAGGTCTCTTTGCGCCAACAAAGGGTACTACGGTGATGCTCTACACGTGCACATCCGCGCAGATCCTAAGCTGCGCTTGGCGCGATTCACTGATTCGAGCCGCCAGACACCAATTCATAAAGGACTCGTATGTCGAAGCATTTTGCCTGACACGTTGAAATAACTCAAGTCTGATCTGCTGGACAGTCGTTTGCGCACAGACCTGTCAAGACAGTGTATCATTGCGCGCAAAATGACATGGTCAAAAGAGGGAACACGTATAACAAACGTGTGCGTTATACGTGTTCCCTCTTTTGTCCATGTCATTTTGCGCGCAATGATACACGGTCTTATGGAAAACCAACAAGCCCAAGTGAAAACCCTACTGCTGTCAAGACAGCTTTGGTAGTTTCAGAAGTGCCGCATGTTCAGAGTCGTAAGCAGTCCTGGAAACAAGGCAATCATAGTAACGGGCCAGTTATATGGAACTCACATGCCGCATCACGGCATGCTCGTCTGTTTCCAGCTCTTTTGCCGATGATTATATAGGGATTGTTGCAACTGACAAGGCGTATGCGTTGTTCTTGATTAAATCAGTGTTCCTAAGCGGCAGTTTAGTCACGCTTGAACTGCTAAATGGTAGCTTTCCTTCTGGAATACTTTGCTTCATTCATTCATTCATTCATTCATTCATTCATTCATTCATTCATTCATTCATTCGTTCGTTCGTTCGGTCGTTCATTCATTCAGACATATGATAACCTAATGATTCCCAAAAGAAAATTATATGGGCAAACATGACTTCACAATGACACCATAAGAGCATGGATGGGCCAGTTAGGTGCATAACTGTGCATAAACGCCAAGATTTCTGGGAGCTGCTTCTGTATAATAAATTTATTCCTGTCTAAACCTTCAATGTACGTGGGTGCAAATCAATTCACTAGCTAAGCACGATTATTTTGTTTTGGAAAACCAGCAACCACATTTATTTGGTTTATTTGTTCATCGCGGGTTGTCTAAATTCCCGCGCAGAGCCACTAGATATCCGAAGCTTCCTTACCTGGCAACTTCCAGCAACGATCCGCTAATTCCCCAAGCTATACCCCACTCAACCTAACCGGTGTGTCCATACAAGCGTCAGTGGAGATGGACGTCGTTTTGCCGTGACGTTATATCACCCTGTTTAGGAGGACGGTCAAAGCTTATTAAGAGCGATACAGCGCGGTCACTCTAATTACACCCAATTTGGACATCTGGAATGCGTGTTAGGTAAGCTGAACGGTGTACAGAAAGTGGAAAAGGGGCTTGGCGGGAAGCGGCTGAATGTGTTTGCAGACATGAGGGAGCTTGTTTGCATAAGGAGATGCGCCGATAACGCAGGGGCCACCACGCTACACGAGAATGTAACGCCAGCCTTTAACCCACCCGCCTCCCCCTCCGTCTTACTCTCTAAAGACGGCCAGGTATACAGCGTTCTCCTGATCGACCTCAGAACGCAGCCTGTTGTGGTACAGGCGGGGGCATTTCGTGACGGCGTCGATAAAGCGAGACGCCCTTAAATAAAAAGTCTAGCTAGTGGCGGTGATAAGCGAGCAGGATTGCCCTGTTATTAACTGCCTTCATTCCGGTCATCCGGATTTTCCGTTCAAGCAAGTTTCGTTTATCCAGAGTCCATTGCACGCGCAAAAGTTACGCACCTCAGGCTTGTACCGGCTATCTTAACGCTACCACCAAATATTTAACTCAAAGCTTCCTTTTTAACGAGCGTGATTTATTAAACATGTAACAAAGCGGCCCTTTTCGCGGGCTTCTACCTGCTTTGTGAATGTGTGCTCACTTTTAAAAGTGCGCGCTTCTCGTAAAGGCGGCACATGTCAGCAAAATTTTAATTTTGCGTTTAAGTCACGAACAGTCGCATCGGTCAATATCAGTCAAAGCTTCATCAGTGATTTCACTCAACGAAAATTGAGGATGGCCTGGCGTGCCTAACAGAGGAGATTTTATATTGTTCAGAGTGACTGGCTCTCTGCATGAACTCATTATGAGTTAATGCAGAGAGCCAGTCACCGCGGATGTTAGGCGAGATTGGTGGCACAAATTTAGTATCTGTATGCTTGCGTATATTATCGTTAAAGCCTACATTTTGAATAGCCAAGCCGCTATTAGCGAAGCGTGACCGTATCGAATGGGGAATCTAAAAAGAATGTTCAAAAGTGCGAACTAAGAAAATCGAACAGTGACCGGTATGAGTTTAGAAGACAGTTACGCCAAGAAAATGCAGTGCTGAATGTCCCAATTTCATCGCGAATAATGAACAGTCGAAGCACACGATCCATGCAACGCCGTGCAAAAAAAAAAAAAAAAAGAACGAAAAAAAGACAAGCTAAAGTAAGCCCACGAAAATTGGCGCTGCGTTGAATGTCAAAAGCATCGTAACAGATCTGGCGCGGTGATCGTGGATTTCTTTTCACTAATTGTACAGCCTTGCTACGAAAGAATGAGCGAAAATTGGGCACAGTTTCTATGAAGAGAAAAGTTTCTAAACCCTTAAATACCCGAAAGGGAACCCAAAACAATAGCGCTGCAAAATTACCTCGTCTGTTTGTGGAATGTCGTCGTCCGCATTTTGAGACAATAGTGTGTTCTGTCTCATTATATCTCGGAAGCGAGAAAAAGAAAGAAAAAATGTTCGCATCTAAAAGGCTGATAAAAAAATGTCACAGTTTCGCCCTAAGGGCGAAGCAATGAATGCGATAGCAACACAGCAATGTCATACAAAGTAAGGTGAGCGGCCTTGGTAGCAATATGAATTGTAGTAAACATGAGCTGATTAAGTAAGCAGGTGTGCTGCGGCGTAAGTAGACCGACATGAAGAGAGACTCGATGACCACGAGAAGGCGCGTGTGAAACGGTGGTGTTGATGAGAAGCGCTTACCGTGGGCAGCGCGTGCGAAGGGACACACCTGTAGTGCTGCACTGCCGATCTGGGCAGCATTGCATGTGTAGCGTGCGTTGGAAAATGTGGCCCGACTATTACTAACTGAATGAACAAGCGTGGTGTGAGCGCGCACAAACAAACATGAATAGATCACACTGAATGACTGCAGCCAACGACTGTCAAAACGCTGGCAGCGCAACGTGCGGTCTATCAACGGAAACTGAGCGGCATAAAGGTCAGAGCCGTGTGGAGATAAGAGACGGTGCGGTCGAACGAACGACGAGCGCGGTTGTTGGAAGCGTAGAAGTGCGCCCCCCCCCCCCCCCCCCCCCCCCCCATGCTCCCTCCGGCGCTGGCTTCCCGCTTCCTGGCTTGCGCGTGGGAGAGATAAGAGACTGTGCGGACGAGCGACGAGCGCGGTTGTTGGCAGAGAAGTGCCCCCCCCCCCTGCTCCCTCCGGCGCTGGCTTTCCGCTTCCTTGCTTGCGCGTGGGAGATTGAGTGCGTTCGCTCTCCGTGATAGCGCGCGTCCCCCCACGCTTCCGCTGGGGCATACGGCGCGCGGCGAAGATTTTATCTATACGGAACCTCACGGCAACGGCGACGGCGACGACGACGGCGACGACGACGCCGACGGCAGAAATCCGGTTGAAGTGTCCATATAATTGCTATCGCAATAAAAAGCAATAATGGCTGACAATGCGATAGCCCCTTGTCTCATTCCATATCTATTAACGCATCCTTCAAGCAGATAATGGAAGCAGATTGCTAGAATGAAAGGACATCTAAATGTCATTACAATAATCGCACAAAAGCAAGAGCAGACAGCGTACACAAATCATTAATTGCAGAACCAAGCACAAAAAATCCATGGGCCTTTAGCGATTAATTTGTCCACATTTACAGTCTTCAGAAGACTGTGCCCTAGGAGGTCACCCTGACAGCTGTTACCTCGGGGCCTCTTCCTGTAACACTTATGTACTATAATACTTATTTTATGACGTCACAGTAAACTTAAACTGCGATAGGAGGAAGTTGCGACAGTATAGACACCACACTGGTCTCAAGAATAACTATTTCATTAAGATGCATGCATGAAAGAAGCTTGGAAAACCGATGTTTTGCACGCGAGAAGACGACAACGAGTTCTAGAAAAGCAAAGAACGTGTCTCTGAGCAAGACAACATAACTAACATTTTCTCCATCTTTTAGAAAAACGTAATAGTCTTTCGAAGCGCTTAAGTTTGCCTCGTCGTCACAACAAGCTGACGATTCGGAACCTTCGGTATTACGCATGATTGCATTAGTATCCTACAGTTTGCATCCCGTGGTTAGGATAACATACACGCTTCCCTGCCGCGCTTACACCCGCACTGATATAGTGGCTGCCACCCTCTCTCCTCCTCTTGTATCCTTACCAGTTGCGTAGGATGGCAAACCTAACATGCGTATATATATTGTTAAAATTCACTAACTTTTCGTCTTCTCCATTTTCTCGCTTTTCTCTTTTCTTCCAACACAGCACACCCAATTACGACTTCCGAAATTCCCCGTCCAAAGACGGCTCACTGCATGCGGCGTGCGTGCGTTTGTGAGTGCGTGTTCGTATGTGAGAGAGTATGTTCGCGCGTGCGCGTCACCGTGCGCCTATGCACACATCTGTCCCACCTCCCTTATCGTTTGGTTGCGTTTATTGAGCCTATGCACACGTTTACCCTCTGTGCCTTTAGGTATTCGGGCACTGCGCCTCTGCCGGTGGCAGTTGCCTATTGGTCTCCGCCATTCCACAGAGCTGGAAGAACTCCACCATTACATTAATCCATAAAAATGGAGATGTTAAAGAATTGAAGAATTATAGACTGAGTAGCTTGCTTTCAGTATTGTATAAAATATTCACCAAGGTAATTTCAAATAGAATCAGGGCAACACTTGACTTCAGTCAACCAAGAGAACAGGCTGGCTTCAGGAAGGGATATTCCACGATGGATCATATCCATGTCATCAATCAGGTAATCGAGAAATCTGCGGAGTACAATCAAGCTCTCTATATGGCTTTCATAAAATATGAAAAGGCATTTGATTCAGTAGAGATACGAGCAGTCATAGAGGCATTGCGTAATCAAGGAGTACAGGAGGCATACGCGGATATCTTGGCAAATATCTACAAGGATTGCACAGCAACCTTGGTTCTCCAAAAGAAAAGTAGAAAGTTACCTGTTAAGAAAGGGGTAAGGCGAGGAGACAATCTCTCCAATGTTAATCACTGCATGCTTAAAAGAAGTATTCAAGCTCTTAGACTGGGTAGGCTTAGGAGTGGGGATCAACGGTGAATATCTTAGCAACCTTTGGTTTGAAAATGACATTGTCCTATTCAGCAACAATGGGGATGAATTACCGCAAATGATTGAGGACCTTAACCGAGAAAGTGTAAGAGTGTGGTTGAAGATTAATATGCAGAAGACGAACATAATGTTCAATAACCTGGCAAGTGAACAAGAATTAAGGATCGCCAGTTAACCTCTAGAGTCTGTAAAGGAGTACGTTTATCTAGGTGAATTACTTAAAGAGGACCCTCATCATGAGAAATAAATTTACATAAGAATAAAATTGAATTGGAGTGCATACGGCAGGCATTGCCAAATCCTGACTGGGAGCTTATCATTGTCGTTGAAATGAAAAGTGTACAATCATTGCATTCTACCGGTGCTAACAAATGGGGCATAAACTTGGAAATGAAGCTCGAGAACAAGATAAGGACTGCACAAAGAGCGATGGAACGGAAAATGTTAGGCCTAACTTTAGGAGACAATTGGAGATCCCAGGGAGAGGCCTTCGTTCTGCAGTGGACATAAATATAGGTTCATGATGATGATGATTATAAGTTGTGTTTTTCACTACTAACAATGATAACAGCAACGTGAACGTGCATCCTAGGTGTTATCATTATATTCAATGCATAGAAATACGTATGAGACAACGGCAGTCCCGTGTCATCATTATTCCCATCCATGTCGTTACATTATGCTAAATAATGAAACATTTGCTTTTAGTTAAAGTTGTTGTTGTTGTTGTTGTAGTAGCCGTTGGATAACATGCAGACAAATGACAATATATTTACTTTAAAGCATTGTATTGCAGAAACGTGCTCTAGCTAGCAGGTGTATTGAGCGTACCAAAAGCAAGCGAACATGTTGTGCGTCTGCTTTACCCAGACCAAGCGCCCACGCGTTCGGTTAATGTGTTCGATCGGCTCAGTCATCAGAGGGAGGGGTATAAATTGATCAATCGATATACAGTGAGGGCGACTGGAAAGGAACGCATTTGCCAACAAGCTTTTATCGAACGTGGAAGAATCAATAGATCGGCATCACTCGTACCAGATGTGCTAAACGATTAGTGGAGCTGTGCGAAGCGAAAATGGCAGTTTCGTATCATGACTATCATTTCGCGCAAAAGAGCAAGCAACGGAGTAAAATTGGAGTTATCAGTACTTTTTTTTTCGGGCACTGGCGTTTTCTCTTGAATTAACAGTGCAGCAGTGCTGTCCTGAAGCAACGGCTTTTTTCAGTTTTTAATTTCTCTCGAGGTATACAAAACTTTTCAGATAGTTCTCACGTTACGGCGAGGAAAGGGTTGCATGTCTTGCTTTGAATCTGCTTTGCGCTGCCTCGTTAGGATGATTACAATTTTTTTCTGGTCCTTTACGCAAAACCATTTGAAAAACTCATTGACCGTGAACATTAGTAAATAATGTTTATTATTGATTACCTAATTATTATTATTTATTAAACTTTTATTACATAAATATTTAGAGACATCGACATCCTGGGACGATGCAGGCCAGTCTTTTGTTCTTTCATACTCTAATGTAAATTCAATAAATTGGAGATATCATGTTCCAAATGCACGAAATATTATTAGCCACGCCGTAGTGGTGGACTCCGCATTCATTTTGACCACCTGGGTTTTTCTAAAGTATGCCCAATGCACGGTACACGAGAGTTCCTGCATTCCGACCCCATCAGACTGCGGAAGCCGTGGCAGGGTTCGGACCCGCGACCTCGAGCTCAGCGGCGCGAGGCCATAGCCACTGAGCTATACCATGGCGGGTCCTCTCTCAATTAGTAGCGTAGCTGAAACATTGAAAAGAATCCGCCTCAGTGGCTGAGTGGCTGCCTCGCTCGCTGGGTGGCCGTAATATATGAATAACCAGGAGGACTGCCCATAATAATATCAGTTCATCGTGCAGTACGGCAAGACCGCGTGCTTTTTACCAGCATCTCGTCGTGCAGTACTTCAGACACAAAACTTATTTCGCTCAACTTTCTGTTTGGTTCATCGGCACAAAAAAAGAAAACCCCAGCACAGCCTAACTCGGTGACTAAAATCTGACGAGTGAGCGTTGGATCGAAAGCAGAAGAGTGAAATTGGATAACGCTGGACAGGATAAGAAGTGGAAAATACGTAGTTACTATGAATGCAAAGGCCAAGGCAAAGGCAAAGTGACGTTTCGCCTTAACATCGAGCTCCTTCAACTCGGGGTCCGCGGCTCTCCGCTGGCGTTTACCCTGGGCTTCGGAAGCACTCACGCTATAATCGGCACGTCGACTACGAACCTTTTCCCGAGCGCTTCATTCTTAAGGGATTTCCACGAAAGTGCTTTAAAATTAAATCTGTCCGTTACGTAATACAATGAATGGCTCATACCCCGTAAACAATAGCTCATACTCCCGTAAACGCGGCCTCCCCATCCCGACAGAAGAGAAGGGAAATTCTACGCTGGAATGATTAGCGGCAAGGCAGCCAGCTTGAAAAGCAGTCAATCTCTAGGTATTCCTTCTGTAGAATGTATAATTGCCCATGAACGTTCCTACCCGACATCAAAATTGGGGAAAAAAATACTTGTCCTCATTTCCACTAAAATAACTGAAAACTTCGTTGGGAGCATGCAGCCTGGGGCACGGCCCTATAAGAATTCCAAAGGCAAATAGTTTTGCTTGCTTTGTCGTGGTTGGTCAGAATGGTGCTTTTATCAGTGGCCGGGTGACAAAAGCGTGATTCTGTCCAATCACGCGAGGGAGAGTGAGCGGTTCGCTTTCCGAACCATTACAATAGTGCGTCCATACTTCTAAGATTTCAGTTTTTTTTATACAGAGATAACTATAAGCTGAGCTGATGGAGACCATTACCTTGACTTCATCTGTTGTAATGAACCTCGAAAAACAATATTGCTTCGCACCATTCCATGCACTAGCATGACAAACGACATTGTTTTGCAATACCACGTGACACCACATGCACTTCGCGCTATGCGCGCATATCTACAAAATGCACTTGCATACTATCCCGGCTCGGTGATAGAAATAGGAGCAGGGAGATTCAAAAAAGTGACGTCCTGTCAAATTGAATGCGAGCTAATTTGCATTTCTTACCTAGGGGGAAGTGTAAAGATTCAAAGAAAAATTGTGGTCTATGAAATATTTCTAAAGCTAGTATTTAACTAACGCTCTTGAACCTTTGCCAGCATGTCGCCCATATTATGCTCCTTATTCCCTCAAGATGTTAATTTTGTTGAACGTTCAGTTCTTTAGGATATTGGGCAGACATCGTACGTGGTTCATAAAATTCCGCTCTAACGCTCTTAGAATGCGTGTAAAGTAATTTTCAGTAAAGGTTGCAATTAACCCGCACAGCTAGTTTCAAACGACCCACACAACTTTGATAGCACATATCAACTGAAACGTTCTCTCCAGCCCCATGCACGTTCTCAATTCCGAACATTCTCGGCCAATACGCCGAGTCTCAGAGGTCACGTGTTAAGCCGACACTGCGAGGGAAAACGAACGAATGGAATGATTTTACAGAGAATGTCAAGTACGAAACCATGGTTTGGGCTGCTTATTTCGCGATATTAACAACGAACCCAGGAGGACGATGACTCCAAGCGTAGCAAAGTGTAGACGCCCCTTCCTCGTGACGGCACACTCCATGAGCGCTCGCGCCCTCGCTGTCCGCAGGGGGGCGCTGCGGTCGAAGAGCGGCGAAGACTCTCAGCTTCGACTCGGCGCGCCGGCGCGCGAACAACTGCGGCCGAGGACCTCGTGCTTCCCGATCGAACAGCGAGCTTGCTTTCGCCTTGTGTCTCTTCAGGAAACCTTCTAGCATCGCGTGGAATCGCCGTAGTCCGGAATACACGTCTTACTGCACGCCGGTGTTGTGAACCGCTCAAATGGCAATGAATTCTCGATTCAAGCAAGGTGTTTGTTATCGAAGTGTCGCTTTTATCGCATTCACTTGGATTTGGAACTTACCCGGGATCACTGGCCAAGCAGACTACGGTAAGTTTGAGAAAACTTATTTGCACTTTAAAATGGCTTTGGCAGGAGCTAATAGGTTATGACATGGTCTGATGCTGAGTGTTGCGCTGCTGTCAAATTACACTACGTCATATTGCCTGGGCAGTAACATTTAAACACGATGCGTACGCACACTACAAGAAGTAGCTTGAGGTTTTGTGCGTTTCGTGTGTAGGCGTCGGTGTCACCGTGTTCCTCACCGGAACCGCGCAGCCTTCTGAGTCAAGTGTTTTGCAATCCTTGCAGGAAATGGTGTATACGGCACGTGAACGTTATTTGTTCCACTTGTATAAGAAAAATTGGTCTTTTAATTGATAAGTTGAGTAAATATTCCAATGACTGTTTTTCGTTATCTCCACCGTAGACGCATAAATAATGGCACCCATGCTAAAAAAAATTCAAGGCAATTGGAAAAGTTATACCCAAGCAAGTTAACGTCAGCAACCATTATGTGATGTTGAGTGTGCCGTCAACTCGTTAGGTATATGCGATTGCAAATAACACGGCTAACTAGCTCGATGCTTTCGAATTTTGCAAAATATTTGAGTTCCAGCAAGGTCACTTTCTGGAACTATCTATCCTATCACTCGCACGAGACGATGCAAAATTCGACAACTTTGAGCTTTCTTTAATAATAAGTACATAGTTGGTGCTTTGAAACCAATCGACCGGCTGAAATGTCGTGTGCCCTGCTTTCTTTTTCGCTTTCTTTATCGCGCCTCTGAATATATTGGCACCACGGCCTACAGAAACTCTTAGGTACTTTTTTTAAGTTTTGCGCAAATGTAGTTACTTGCCCATAGTTCCAAGGTGCCGCGATATCTTTTACTATTTTAAGGCTTACAAGTTATGAGTTCGGAATCACAAAGCCAGTGTTTCATGATTAGTCGACAAAGACACTATTAGCTGAACTGAATACTTAATTAGTGACAGTGCAATCAATAGGCAATCAAAAGGGGTGTGTTTTTTCGTTTGTGTGCACGTATGCTTGTACAGCTTCACATGATTATTTTTTAACTCACGATAATAATCAGCACTGTGCTCGGCACGAAACATTATCGGGTGCTACGACTTAATGGCACAAGCATATAGAAAACAATTTCTTTTGATCATTTTCATTTTGATGTTGTTGTTTTTTACATACGCCCGAGAACACTCAAGAACTGTTCATTTTGGTTATTCAAAATGCTTTCAAAGGTATGTGATGATGAGGAGAGAAGAAATATATGCGAAACAGAATGATAATTCACATGCAGATATGACACGAAGTGTTTTTCGCACAGAAAATCGACAACAATCAGTGGAGTTGATCGATTTTGTGTGGCTGGCCTAGAAAAGCGTTGCGATAGTGCATAGGCCTTGCATGGTTATTCATGAGTAAGACATGAAACAAACGAAGGTACAACAGTGTGTGAACTTGCGAAAACTTTATCTACGTAACCTCCGTCAAATCGGGTTTTATATACTGCCTAATGCATTGTTGTTAGACCAATGAGCTTAACGTTGTTGAAATGCTAGTTTTTTACTAAAAATTGTTTCATTGTATGATTGATTCACTTATTGATTAGTGGCTTATTTGAGTGAAATAAGAAAGTAGAACGAGACAGAAGGCCTGTCTTGAGAAAAAGACCCAACGGCATGGGGAGACTGAATACAAGGCATAAATGTATATGGAATTTTTTGCATGAAAACTGCGAAAAGTACTTACGAAGTTGAAAACGCGCCTCTTGGGTATTTCGTCCGAGGAAGAAATACAGAAGTGTTCGAGCAATGCTAGACTCAGTTTAAGGAAGTGTGCTTGGTGGTAGGAGCGTCTTAACGTTGCTGCCAGAACATTGCTAATTTTGCTAATTGGTAAACGCGTCGATACAAGTTATCAGTTGGAAAGCGGAGCAGTTACCGCTGCATTCTTAAATGGTAAGGGCTATAGCAATAAGGACACTATGTGCTCAGATTCCAAAGCATCGCTTTTATTTTCGACATTTTGTGAGGTGTATTCACCGCACACTGTCAGTAGCGTGAACTATAGCGTTCCACCTGCAGAGATCGTTATTGTTAAAGCAAAGTCACACTCTGTTAAACATCTAACGTGTGATTTCCGGAGCAGAAGCATGGGTACCCATTATATCCATCGCCTATTCGGCCAGTATAGTAGCAATCTCGACGCCACATCTGCCGAGGAAATGTTTTGATGAAGATTGACTTCTCACTCTTCTTCAAAAAGCATACAGCTCGTTAGAATCTTTGACAAAGTTTGGCAATGCAGGTGCAGTATACCGGCCAGATTGTTAGGCGAAAGAATATTCTACGTCTAGCCTGTGAGTGCGTTTCTGCAAACCGCGATCAATCGGCCTACAATAATGGCAGCCAATAAAGGAGGGCTGAAATGTCGGTGAACGACCGTGTCAACTAGGCGTCTTTCTGCTTGATGTCAGGTATACTGTGGGATTCGCAGCAGGACTCGCATGTGTTGTGACATAAAATGGACCTGAACAAATTAAATGCACGCTATCGCGTGCAGCAAGCGCTTGAGATTACAGGAGTGCACGCAGGTTGGCGTGATGCGCCTGGTGGAACTGGGAATCGCTGCCGACGTCACTGCTCTGAACGAAAATGTGGCTATCTTGATCAATTGGCTACCGCCATCAGAAGACCAGCAGCAGAAAAATCAATTGGACAAACAACGGGAAAGTGCGTTCCGAAACTTGAACTAAACGAAAAAAATAATCTACCGGCTAGCTCGACAGCGCTGAACACTTACTAGGCAAGGAACACGAAAGCATATAAAGGCAAAGCGCCCATGAACGTAGTATTCAGACGCATATCGAGACGGCGCACACTGTTGAGTAAATAGACCGAGGAAATGGCACATAAGCTTTTGTTCTAGTTCTATTATAGTTCAACCTACTAACTGGAATACATTGCAAATAATTTCTGTTTACTTCTGGAAAGACCTTCCACATGAAATCATAAAGTAAAATGAACAGCATTCTATGTAGTAGTAAACTTACTTTCTCAAATCACCAACAAGTACCCTTCTTTCCGAGGTTTTACGTGCCAAAACCAGTTCCGATTATGAGGCACGCCGTAGTGGAGGACTCAGGATTAATTTGGACCACCTGGGGTTCTATAACGTGCACTTTAACGCAAGCACACGGGCGTTTTTGCATTTCGCCTCCATCAAAATGCGGACGCCGCGGCCGGGATTCGATCCCGCGATGTCGTACTCAGCAACGCAACGCCTTAGCTGGCTGAGCCACCTACCTACAAGTATTCGCCGACAAGAATTCGCCGACAACAAAAGTCACCGGCCTTATTATATAGAATATCCTTCCACTCACTTGTAACTGAAACCATATTTAAGTACGTTAGGCTATGTCACATACACTTAATGTTCCAAGCAGTAGGTTCAGCTATGTGGAACAGTCTTCCTGAGAAAAGTGGGCATTTCACTGAAACATATTTTCGCCTATTTGTTACATGGATTTGATTTTAAAAGGGTAACACATTAGAATACACGAACAAACGTTCCAGATATTTTGTGATTTCATGTGCAACGTCGTTCCATTATCTAAGTGAAAAACGTTTTAACAAATTTATTGCCTATATATACATAGTATTTAGGAGTCTACAGTCACACTGTGTGCACTTCTGTACGTGACTTGTTTTTGTCAGTTGTGTGAATTGGTGGCAAAGAAAAACAAAAAAAAAAAAACAAAAACAAAGGAGGATTCAGTTGCATGTAAATTGTACTTCCTGTCTGCTAAGCGTGGCTTCGTTTCGATTGATGGGTTGAGTACTGCTACATAGGATTATGTAGTCTCTTCAAACAAGGCACTACCTTGTTTGAAGAGACTTTTTAGGACGGACGGACGGACGGACGGACACACGCAACCACACACACGCGCACACACACACACACACACACACACACACACACACACACACACACACATATATATATATATATATATATATATATATATATAATATTTTTTGTTGCTTGCAACCAGTAATTAAATAGCTTAGCTCTTGCACGTGCTTTGAACCAGTGATTCACTTCGAGGTATGAAAAGTGTCAAGGTGGCTGTATGTACACTAATAGTTGACTACTCTGATTGTGAGTATACTCCCCAGAAATGCACAAAACTTCGTGCTACCAATTTTATTTTCTTTTAGAGGAGTCTGCGCAGCACCTTGTAACTAAATTTAAGCCTTACAAGCATTGCGATTCCATCATAACTCGGGATTGCAGGTGGTAGGTAGAATCAAACCCATGAAAGAAAACACACAACTGAATATAAGAACAAGGTAACCACGTCACTCTCCTACCTTAATCGGAAAGAAGTCGCTGACGTGATGCTATTGGCAGGAATCCGCGCATGAAAGGAAACCCTACGGGCTTTTATGGCAGCATTAAGCTGTAGGAAATCGCGGAATAATAACGAACGGCTTCCAGAATGCACAACACTCTACTTTAAAATTAACCATTAAAATTTGCAGATGCTCAACATGTGCAAATAAATTTAAAACTTATGGGAGAAGATATAGAAAAAAACATCAAGTATTTCATAAAGATGTATCATACTTGTATTTTATAGAAGAAAGACAGCAGCTGGTTAAAACATTTCACTAAAGAACAATGCGTCGTGTGATCCTGGCCACTAGTGCGGGGCCCACAGCGATTATTTACAATAACTATATACCGACATCAATGACACGACTGAGATGTTGGTGGTCAAAAAATAAATACCATTGTTGTCTTTTAAATTGCGACATACTCTACTTTTGGGTGAAAACAATGACGTGTTCATATTATCAATATGTACAAAGGAATGTAAAATCTTCAGAAAGAGGTGGAAGAAATTATGGAGGAAGTCAATATATACGATACCTGTACTGCAATTTAATTTTTTTAAATGGAGCTGCGTATTTTGCAATCTTGATGGGCATGTTTTCGAAGAAAACTGTCAAGCGATCTTGTTAACTAACAATGCCCGGGGTATTTAGTTAAACCGACGTTGCTTTCAACTGCAACATGAATAAAACATTTTTATGCCGCTTAGTGACCCTTATTGTGCCATTAGACGCTCTCAAGAAATATCTTTTTTTTTTTCATCGACAGCCAGATTTCACTTAAAAGCAGGCCTCGTTAGAGCATTATTATAAGGAACAAAATTCCCTTTAGAAACAGCCAAAAAATTTATACAGCAGTTGAGAAGAAATAGCTTGACAGGCATTTCTCGAGCTAAAAGCTTGGTATTAGAGCTGAAAGCTGCATATAAAACAGAAAATGTTGGTAGGAGTGACAGCTGTGTCAAATTTTAGGTTGAAAAAATTTAGTCGAGACATGGTTAAAACGCTGCTTCGCTTTGAAGATGCGCCATTAGCATATAAGCTTCCAGACGCTTTGAAAATTATTTGATGGCTAGTTCCATCGTTCAGTATTGAACCGCTTCCTTACTACGTACAAGTTTTGTTTTTATGTGATTAGCATCCATAGGATACTTCAAGCAACTTATCGGTATGTTTCTTTGTTCCTATCTATCTAACCATTTTCCCGCCAACGTGGTTCACTGCGTAGTCCGTAATACTTTGATCATTGGTCTATCGAAATGTTTGTGGATGCCCCCTACCTTGCGATATCTTTTTCACTTTCGTGAAGATATTATTATTTTTCTTTCTGGTCTAATCTAGAAGTGGTAATAAACCTATACAGTGGGATGACCGCACAATCATTGCTTATCACTGTATATCTTGTCAACCGATAATAATACTCGTTTTTCTCTTTTTCTCTTTTTCTTTTTTTAAATTTCCCATGTATGGATCCCAGAACAGGCCTAACAGCGATTACTATGGCAGGTACGCTGCAAGAATCGTAGTGTCCCTGTATATCTGGCTGGAATGGATTATTGAAAAAAAAATTGAACATCACCGATCTAGTGTCCTATACTTAACCCCGAAACAGAATCATTGAATTCGATTTGTATTGAAAGTTCAAATACCCGCATACTCTTATGGGCAAAAATATCGAGCGCCGTGAGCGTAACGCGGGAAATCAGCTCGTATCGTTATTGATTGTAAGCTGTCGCCGAAAGCAAGATCTCTGGGAATGACGATTTTGAACCAAACCATATCAGTGCCAAAAGGCACCAGTCTGTACGCGCAACCAAGTCGAGGAAACATTTTAGTTCTACCGTGTGGAGATTAACACCAAGAAAGGTGCTGCGTAGTTGACTAACATGGCGACCAATCTAGAGGGATTTAATGTGGAAGCGGTTAGGGCCTACAACAGAACTAGAACCACGACGAAAGCGAAACAACCTTTATGCTTACGACAGTGCAACAGAAAAGCAAAAAGACGAATGTGCAAAGGGACTGTCAGGCTTTATAAGAAGAAAATGCGGTCTATATACTGTTATCCAGTAGATAAAAAAATAATCGGGACATTTCGCCGTCCCGACTGGCTCAAGTCGGGACACGGGACATTTTACTCAAATGTCGGCACTGTCCCGCTAAATTCGGGATGGTTGGCAACCCTAGGTGGCACTTTTTCGTGTCCGAAAAATCAATTGTGGACTGTAAAGGTGTTCTTAATCGGTCGTCAGTGGTTACATTTGTTTGAATTGTACTCTGAGCGCCATTCGAAGCTTCAGTTAGTGGTTATAAGCCTGCCTCGTCCAAAGGCTGCACCTAGTAAAATTTCCAAGAATTTGGGTTATACCCTAGCAAATGCGGCAGGTTTCTGAGATTGAGCCCCCTTGCCTCTAGTAGCAACTCGACAAAATTATAAACTTAGACTTTTATGCTTGTGTATAGCTCAAATTTCAGCGTGCACACACTGTTTCGATTTTTCTTGTTCCTGCTTATGCAGACTGTTTTCATTTCGAACAAGTTGTATTTTCCTAAATGCCTCAATATAATGTTATTCCCATGGTGCTTTTGAGGCTACGCTAAACTAACGAAAATAAAGAAATATGAATATATATAGCTTCGCCCAAATGGCTCTCACCGTGGCCTAATTATTGCTTAGTGGGACTAGCGTATACGAAACTGAGGAAGTGAAGACTTCAATACTTCTGAACAGCGGAAACGTAGAAAAGCTATCACTCCATACATAAAACCTTCATTACTTTTCCGTTCCCCCGAGTACTTGAAAGCAAAATCTTGTTAATGCTGCAAATGGCATCCAAAATATCAGGCGGAAGGCTGGACTTTTCCGCGAAAATAAATCAATTACGCTCCATTGAACCTTCCCTTTTTTTAATGCTCAAAATAAAGGAGAGGAATACGTCAGGCAGAATATTTTTAACCCAGCCTTTGAATCTGTTATGGTCTCCAATTAGCTGCCACGCACTTCATGCACTAATGCACTATAATCTACGTCCTCTTCACGGTTCATTGATTTATGCATTTCAGAGTTAGCTCGCTTCAAGATCCTGCCAAAGCGAATGAATAGTTGGCTGGAAGATTGGATTTTTGAGTTCGTACCACACTGTGCTTCGCTTATGCCTCAAATCAGGTGAGCTCAGTGGTGCGATGGTTGACTCGGAATATATTTCCTTTCATGCAAGTTCCGGGAAATTTATGGTCGGTTATCTGTGAAAAAGGTTACGTTTTCTGCGAGCCTAATTAAAGCAAATTACACGTGCCACTCAATGAAATTTAGATTTTTTTTTTCGTTACGCAAGTAACTGAATTCAGTATGCGGGTCACATCTGCACCTGTTTTCTATTCTGTTTTGACACAAGAACAGGCATCACGTATCACGTTGTTTTTGGTGTTTCCCTGAGACCAGCGTAATTATTTTGCGCGCGTGTGTTTCGTACAAAATAGAGGAACTTGCCAGAAATCGTATATCGCAAGGCGAAGTAACCTGTGTACAGAAAACTATCACTATCAGTATTGGCTCGTGTGTCGTCGTCTTTTTCCACAGCTGGCTCGTTTGGCGCCCCTCGGGTTGCGCTCGTGCTCGTGCTCGGCAAGCGCTCGTGCCACTGCTCCCGTGTTCGTCGTCGTCGTCATCTACTTTCACAGCTGGCTGCGTCACCACTCATCATTCCGGCGTAGAATTTCACTTGTCATCTGTCGTCGTAATGGGAGGCCGCGTTAACGGAGGTATGAGGCATTGCTTACGGGGCTACGAGCCATTCATTATCTTACGTAACGGACAGATTTTATTTTGAAGCCGTTTAATTTCGATGAATCGCAAGCGGCAATGGCGGGCGAATGCTGCTAACCACGCCGCCGAGCTAACTCGAGACATCACACGCAAGCGACAACAGCAGACTGCGGGCGTACCGTCAGTGACGTCGTTCCCTCCGTCGCAGCCGAACGTGTGTTTAACCTCACAATTAAGAAACACTTTAATGAACCCTCAAGATTAACCCAGTGATAAATACCGGGGCCGCAAGTTTCAGCTTCGCTGGTTAACCATCTTCACGGAGTGGAAGGACCGATCAAATTTTAATCCGCTGGGATTATATCCCCATGGAAAAAGTTCACCGACGATTTCGATACTTCCTAAAGCGAAATTAGAGCTCAGCTCAATATGTGTTTTCGTTTCGCGATATATTGACTGGTGCGGACAATCCTTCTTGTGCGGCACGTTGCAAACGGAGTGAAGTGTAGCGCGACTGCCTCGCCAATCGGGAGATCGCGAGACGCAGCACGTGGGTGACGCGTGGGCCGCGATTCACAGCAACCGCAGCAGACAGACCTCCGCTCATGCAGCGCTTTGTTTCCATATATGGTATCGGTGGACGCGCTCGCCACGTGCCTTATCGTTGGCGTCATCGGTGAACAGACGATGCGCGCTACTCTGGCGCCATCTCGTAGGCATCTTCGCCGCAAAGCCCATCTTGCGTGGTACTGTGATTTTCTTCTCACGTTTTCGTCATACCCTCCACGTCCGCTTTCCGAACCCTCGCGCTCTCTTCGCTATAGCCGTCTTTCCTCCCCCGCTGCGCTCCGCGTTCGCTCTTTCATCCTTTGCTCTGCTCGTTCGCTCGGTTACGAGGGACGCCGACGCTCGCCACAGGAACGGACGTGTAAGAGCTCTTCAAATGAACAAGCCAGGAAGCCGCGAGAAAGCAGTCATTGACTCTCTTTGTAGCAGTTCGCCATAAACTTTCGAAACTTTTGTTATCCTCTTGTTACTCGGTAAGAAAGCTAAACGCTTTAAATGGGAAGAGGAAGAGACCGCTAGCGGCACGCACACGTTAAAGTGCGCATAAATTCGGTAAACTATTGAAGAGACCTGTCGACTTCACAGGTTGTAGTAGCCCTCTCCATTGTAGCACTCTCGCGCATGACCACGGTTCAAGTGTCTTCGCGGCCGAAAATTATCTTTACTCCAGTCGGTTTAATGCAGTACGGACAGGTTAGCGATGAACGTGGTACTAGCAACATAGGTACAAAACGTGCACAGGGGTTCTGCAACAATCGCACATCCTAAGTTACATAGTCGCTGATGGCGCTCGCGTCGACTCCAGATTGTACTGCGGAACTCGCGGTGAGGATTCAGACTAATCATACCGGACGCACCTATTTAGCTACATCGCTAGTTACATAATAACGCTAATACTCACCTACATGGCAAATATGCAATAGCGGGAGTAAAACTTGAAACCATCTGCTGCAGTTATTGGTCGCTACTGCCGAGAAGGATAACTGACGCTCAACGATAAAAGAAAAATAACACATAGATATGGTTATCCATGTTAATAGAAGTCAACGTCTAGCAGCCTTATTTTATCGTTCACTGTAAACTGATTTACACCCGTAAGGGTCTTTAAGGGTGCAAATTGGTCTATAGCTCACACCTTTACCCCGATAAAGGGTCTCAGGGTGTGAGTTATACACAGAAAGCATCCTTAAGGGTGCAAATCGGTTTACAGTGTTATAGCTGTCGCTTATTAATTGAGGCATCGGGCTAATAAAGTCATTGCACTTGAAATTTCGCTTAAAGCTTGCGTAAAATTATTCTGTCATGTTGTCCATCCTCACCCTCGTAATTCACTTGTCGACTTTAGCAGGATTCCAGGTTAATATTGCAGAAGTCGGTACTTTTTTGACGAGGGTCTCTGAAGTGAAATTGTCCCCCATGGCTGCATCGTACGTAGAAGCTCTTTGTAGTTAGCAAAAACAGGTAGATATTCCGGTAACTCTTTGGTTTATAACTAATTAAAGGGAGCTGGGAACAGCGGTTTCTCTAATTTGGCTGCTGTGTAAAGCTGTGCGCAGTCGAGCGGTGTGCCGCTGACATCATGAGACTCGACGGGACCGCACAGGCGGAATTGTCACGTGCGGATAGTTGTGTCAAAGGACAGGTTTTAGAAATTGGCCTATTTATACCTTCTGAAAGCAATAAACAAAAATAAATATGCTGGTGTGGCAAAGTGTCAACTGTCGCGGTGGCGTGTTACGAGTGCACAGCTAAAGGCATCGCCGACATATGAGGCTGGGCCCAACCTTTCAATCAAAAGGCCATACCGTAGGAATACCTACGATATACATAGGAATTGGGATTTAAATGTTCAAAGTTAAAAGTAAATCAAAAACAAATGCCTATCAAACCTAAAAATAAATACTCACGCAGGATCCTCAGCCCCTCATTAATGACTGAAACAATTAGCCTCAAAGCCACGTACACCTCGGCATGACCCATACCAGCCCCAGTGATTACGAGCATCTGAATATATACAGAAGCAGTGCGCAAGATTGGTTCTACTAATTAACGTCATTATACGACTACTAACTACTGCTACTTCACGCATCTACGACACTGGAGCACTTATAAAATAAGTGGTGGTTTGGGTAACCACCGAAAATGTGAAATTGGAACTTCTGCGGCCCGTCAACTGCACGAGTCTGGAACAACCCGTCCAAAGACGTACACCTCAACAACACAACGCGGCAATGCCAACACCCGCATCGGACTAACCTATCAAAAGCTCTTTAATCCATCCAAAGCAACGCTATTGGTTTCGCTATAGTGTGATATTCTTACTATTCTAGCTCCTCTCAACTAAAACACAGAGCAAATCACCCCAGTCTCGAGTCACCCAGAAAAACAGTGCCTTGTGCACCTACCACAAGCTTTATTACTCGTCTCTCGTTTGCTCGACTATCATACCTGCTCATCGCCTTCCACTCAGCAACAGCAATTCTAAAGCTGTGCACCTTAACTATTTTGTCATTCCAACAGAGGAGGACTGGAATCACCTGCCCAACCATGATCTGCGCCACTCCACTCTTAGCCACTTGAATTCATTCATCAAACACCTCACACAAGTATAGCAACCCACCCATACCGAATTAAGCCGCACAAGGGGCCCATTTGCGGAATCAATCAATAAATGAAAGAAGAACAGCAGGATTGCGACGATCCCTGACTTTTGTCCGTGAACATCGCCTTCATGCACCAAGCTTAGGTTCGGCTCAAAAGGACCCCAGTAACTACGGCGGGCCTGCCGTCCTTTCTATGCTACTATCACTTTTGTCGGCATTAGCCCACGTAATGAACGAAATCGCAAAGTCATGGGGTGAATAGTTAAAGACCACCATCACATCCACGTTTAGTCATTGTGTTGGTCTCGATCACTGTGGCTGTCGGATGATACTACTCCGGGCTACAGCACAGTGTTAGAAGGGGGAAAAAGGAGCCCAAAATAACGCTACCGCGGTAGATATTGTGCGAGGAAAAGGTAACAGAAACACGTACGACTAAGAGGCGGAAATAGCAAAGCCTCGGGCGAGTCGTTACGTACCTAGAAGAATATCCCCGAGAAGTACAGATGGCCAGCGGCGAAGGTAACGGACCAAGTAATTTGGATGCCGCAGGAGTGTTCCGTTTCAGTGCTATATAGGTCAGCCTCTTCCAGTTTACTTTTTGCCTTTGTCCGCATTATCGGCTTCGTGGGTACACCGGACGCTTGAGGAGGAGTGCATTACGAGTAAAGACAACTAGGCGTGATACTGCATTCCTGCTCAGCGAATTTCGCTAGAGGCAGCGCCGGACACATATGAGGTGCGAAATTGATGGTTTCTCGAACGGCGGTTGACCCCTGGCGCCCAATTTCTGCATGCCGCATCTTGAAGCGAAGCGTATTTTGCCTTTATGGCTTTCCGTTTTCTCAGCCCGGTAATTCAAGCCTTTCACAGAAATGCATTGAGAAGCCGTATACAGAGCTTTAATTTAAGGGTTATGATTTTTCGAATCTGAGTTAGAACTTAGACTGGCGACACTGTTTCTATGTCAAGTTCACTCCGACACTGGTTTATTCGCCGAGTCCGCAGTTCCAGCTGGTAACCAGGCATCCTCATTTTTGTACTATACTTCCTCTTAACACGCATCTTCTCGTTACTAGCGCCATTTCCAGCTAAACCATAGCAATATGTTAAGTGAGAAGAGCTTTTATGTCGAGAAAACGTAATGACTGATGTGGCAAACAATACCATATTACACTGCAAGGTTTCTGGGTGATACAACATGTGGTTTTCTTGCAGGAAGTGCAAGCAAATCTGTCACCCTAGCACACACAAGGGTGAATTAAGACATGGCAAATATATGTCAAAACTCCTCTTAATTAACCCTCGAATGCGCGACGTATCCCTTTTTCTACGCTGAAATCGATATTTGAAAATGGTGATTCGACCACGGGAAAAAATAACGCATGGCATAAATCAACGTCCATAATACGTCAAATCAAGTTTTATGCCGCGGATGGTTAATCAAATTATTTGTTAATTGAATTAATATACTGATTACTTTCCTGCTTACATACAATTTCAATAATCCTCTTCACAAACGTACTCTCCATGGCTATAAATAAATATGAACAAGTCCTCATTTTTGTGGATGTAGAACTATGCTTGTGTATTACAGTGTTAGCAACTTTCGCTGCACACAATGTACTTTTTTCTTTTGCAGACGACAAAAGGAGCCCAAATACGCCATTGCGCCTGAATGTCCTGGAAGGCGAGCAGACGTCACTTCCGTGCCCCATCAAAACGGCAACCCACGAGGCAATTTCAGCCGTCTGGTTCCACGTCGCCACCCATGCCTACAAAGAACATGGCAGCTCGCCACACTACATCAGCGGCCACCTGCAGGCGAAAAGGGTTTACGCGATCGAAGCGCCAGAACCGTCTGCCACGGCGCTGGGAGGAACTACCGGTCTGGTGGACGGAATGCACTGGAAGCGGCCGTCGTGGTCGGGCAGGGCGTTCTTCTCGCTGCTCAGTGACCCGCCTGCTTTGCGGCTCAACCGCTTGGAGCGCTCCGACAGCGGAAACTATGACTGCAACGTCACCTACCGCGACAACGTCACTTCCGACGTCGCTGTGGTGACAGAGTCCCGCGTAGAGCTTTTCGTGGCCGGTGAGTACCCTTTATTCCATCCCTATAATGCCTTTTCTTTAATTTTGTTTTCTGAAGCAACGCTTCTATGGCAGCTCGGCAACTTCTGCTGTTTATTGGATGGCGCTCACGTCGTCTGGTTTGCCTTGATAGCAGCGTGAAACCTTCTAATGGAGTAATATTGTTTATAATTGGTGATTTAAATTTGAGAAAAAATGAATGAATCAGTCACTAAGAAGCTAAATGGTTGTTTCAGTAGAGGCAAAGGTTAAGTAAGGATAGGTTAAAGGGGAAGAAAAGCTATCACTGCACCACCGCAGGCACAACTTCCACACACGGATACGACTCACTTCTTTTACTTCTCGAAAGAAGATTACAAACTAAATTTAATTGAAATAACGGCATTGGCTGAGAAAATGTGGCACGAAGTAATCTGAAGGACTTAAACTTCGTAGGCAAGGTGATTGATGCGGGAAAGCTGGGGACAGTCTTCAAAAAAAAGTTGTCGCAGTTTCACCTGAAAGGTGAAGCATCAATTGCGATAGCAAATTTAAAGACAGCTATACGGAGTAATGATAGCAGCTTTATCAGCTGTATAAACTTGAACATGCAGCAGCACCGGCAACACGCAGAACTGTTGTCGACGCCGTCGGCGTTTTGCCCGCGTTCGCTCAAAATGCGTGCGGCGTTGGTGACTGTTGCCGGAGCCTCTGATATAAATAGGCACTTGGTGCCGCAGCTAAACGTCGCCTCCCTTCCCTCCCCCTCCCCCCACGGCCTTTCGTGCGTCGGAAGAAGGCACGTTTGCTCTACATATATGGTGATTGTAGAGGAGGAAAGAGACGCCTACTTCTGCAGCCCTTAAGGGAGCACAGAGCAGAACGCGCGTTTGTTCTCCGCCGTGCGTTCACTCCCCGTGAAAGCGCGCGTCTCTCGCGCCCTTTCACTCGCACATACAGCGTTCGGCGCGCGGCGACGATTTCATCTCCATTGACGTCATACGGAACCTCACGGCGACGGCGACGGCGACGGCAGAAATCTGCTTTTGAGTGTCCATATAATTGCTATCGCAATAATAGCGATTCCGTGTGGAAATAACACGCAAGTGAACATAGCACACGGCAGCAGTTCTTTACACCAGAGTACCCACATTACTCGCAACAACCTCGTGTGGCCCTCGGGACCTTCCGTGTAAATATTTATTCTATAAAACTTCGTCGATGGTGAAAATTATTAGTGCAAAAAGCATACTTCTCAATGCTTAAATTGGTTGAATTTTTCAATGCATCGTGATTGACAAACCTGCTCGGCACATCTCAGCAGTAAGCCGCGCTGTAGAGAAAGGCCAGAAATTTAAAATGCAGACTCTTTATCCTAAAAGAAGCAACTGGCTTCTGCGTATATATCACACTACTAACAAAGCGCTTCTGCACTCTTCTGTAGATAAGCACTCTGCTCTGGTACCGAGAAAGGTTGATTTTATGATTGCGCCGGCTTTGCCGGAACAACATCTCCTGGCGAAATATCCTACCACATTCCTGTGAAACTTCTCATTACATGTTACATTTACACTCCTAACTCTGCCCTTGTTTATGGACTACGGCAGGATGATTGTGCGGGAGCTAATGTATATGTGACCATTTCAACTGGCGCCCATTCACTGCGAGCATTTGTTTTACACAACCCATGGCTCGAGCTAAGAAGATTCATTAGCGTGGCCAGTCTCGTACTGATCACAGAACGTCTGCATCAAAGCCTTCATTTTCATTTTGTTGACAAATTTAGCAAAATACCGTTCATTTGCCTGCCCGTTCGAGGAAGCTAAGCTGAATTGCTTGTGGTAGCTCGCAGCTTGATTGTCGTGTAACAACATTGTGATTTGAATAACGTATTCGGCTGGCGGAACTCAAATAGGCACCGCCTGAATTTCTATGCCAAAGCTGTATTTTCACATGACGAAATGTTCAAAGAATCCGTGATCTGACTTTAGCCCGTGTACGTGATAAAGTGCTCATACGCTTGCAGAGGTGTTTATGCGCGTACGCTTACAAGCGTGCCATATGTAGAAATGTGCGCATACGCTCAAAGACGTGTCTTAGGGTCATGGCTCCAAAATGATCCCAACGAAATGTCCTAGAGTATGTTTCTGCGAAATCGTTGCGCAGTTAATTAAATTGAAATGAATTTAGGTTGCGCATGACTCACATGAAATGGGGTCAGCGGTAGCATTAGTAAATTTCACTGTTCTGCATACAGTTAATAGACTATATGTTGTTACCTTCGTTAGTCTTTACTCAGGGACACCGTGTAGATATTGCTTGAGTAGGCGTTTAAGGTTGCTCCGCTCACTTAAAGCGACCCTGAAACAATTTTGATTGATGTAGAGAAATAAACTGAGTCGATAGAATAGGTTGTTGGGATCAAAGGCCAAATTTAATCAGACTGCATAAAGCTTGTAATTTATTATCTTGTTTTCGTAAACATTTGCATCGCCACAAATCACCACAGTGCTTCTCCTTACGTTTTCACCCACCGCTGCTCATTCTACGTAGAACGGGTTAGTGATGTCACTCGGGCGAGTGATGTGATTTGCTTCCGGCATGACGTCATCGAAAATACTACAAGCAAGCTGGTCCATTGAGCTTTTCCTTTAATATTATACGTATACATAGTAAATTGTGTACCTGTAAATATATAAAAAAAACACGCGCAATACTGTAGACGTTTCCTCAAATCTATGACGTACTTACGCCTGAGAACTCGGATCGTCTGTTGCAGATGTTATCTTACACGTGCGCTTGTGCGCGCGTGCAATAAAAAAAATATCGAGACAAGAAGTGACTTTAAGAGTTTCTTTTGAAAACTTGAGCTCTGTGGCAAACTTTTCGAGGCTGCGCGGAATAATGGAACGGTCTTGGAAAAGTATGACGTAGGTGTGCAATTGTGCAGTGACGACAGGGCCTGTTGAGAAACGACTTCAACGGCACTAAAGCGCTTTTTTTTTTCATTTTATTTTATGTGCTACCAGATGTGTGCATGCTCTGAACTACATACAGGGGCTGCACGCTGCAGAAGATGCGAGCGCTGCATGTGAACTTCATTTTAAGACTAAAAAAGTCTGCGTCGGAAAGAGAGAGGGGAACTCACTCGGGTTCAAATCAACCAGATGTAAACAACACTCGCGACATTGCATGTCGTTGTGACAAAAGAGGAAGGACATGGACATGGCCGCATGGAAAAAGAGTTGAAGTGGAACATCACACATTGGGAATCGGGTAATGGTTAACCGCTTGTGGCTCGTTTACTGTAGCCCAGCGGCCAATGACCTTTGTGGGAAATATTGCCTGTCTATATCTCTGAGCGGTACTCATATGTACCGCGAAAATTGTTTTAGGACCGTTCTACGTATTTCATGAGCTTGCAGTTCAAGGACCCTCTGAAGGCACACGCTGAAATGGTCCCTAGACTGTTTTTATGTCTAACAGAATATTGTTTGTAACCTTTCTATCGCATAGAAAATTAGTTTCAAAGGCCAGTGCCATATGCATGAAAATGTTGTATTTGTAAACACACTCAGACTTGAAGTCGTCACGCAAACGAACTACAGGCAGCTCATAGAACGTTCACGTAACACAAACTTTGGGTAAACTTCCATAAATAAGTCAAACGTTCTCAAAGTCAATTCACACGCTCACTAACAACTCCAGACCACTCCAATAAATGCTGTTCAACGTCAAAATTTTGTTTCACGCACTCCAGCGTCTAGGCGCTCCACACAGCAGTGTGAACGACACGGTACTTCGCCGTTAACACTGGACATTCAAGAGGCAAATGTCCCGACTACTCCTGAAGTTTTTTTCAAGTGATGCAGACTTACCTCCGTATTCCTAAATGCTTCTTAACTTGAAGCCCACGCTTCTCTTAATCTAGGTGACGCCTGACGTGCACTCACCGAATGAAACGAAATGAGTGTTTTTGGTACGTTCAAGAAACGCGTCATCAAGATCATGTCAAGCTACGGCTTCAAGTGAAGGCGCATTCATACGGGGGTTAGCCAATGATGGGTAACGAATGACGCATTCATTTCAAGGCATTGTGTTGGAGGATGTCCTGTTCCGCCTCGCTCTATACGCGTCGTCTTATTAACCCGTCTCGTGCTGCGCTTATGAACGGCGGTGAGATTTCCTTAAAGGAAGCGCTCAGGTGAAACGATTTCCGGCACCAACAAAGCCCTCCTCCCCCTCCTTTTCCTTCTCGAATTCGCCCGAATGCACAAAACAAAACTGACAGAACGCGTCCCATAAAACACGCTAAAAGGTAAAGTCTATTCGCAAAAACACATTAAAGAGAGAAAGAGCAAGGAGAGAAAAGGCTGCCGGGTGAGCCAGACGAGCGTCCGGTTTGCTACCCTGCACTAGGGGTAAGGGAATGGGGGAATAGAAAGGCGTAAGAGAAAACATAGTACGATCACGGAGAGTTACGTGGAGTAAAGCACATAATATTTACGTGGGACGAAATTCTTTGTAAAGCGAAGCTTTACATGGCTATGTGAAAAGAAAAAGCGTCCGTCTGTCGCCTGCGTGCAGAAAACTATCATCGTCAGCATTGGCTTGATCGTCTTCTGCCGCCGATGGCTCGTTGGCGCCCCTCTGGTTGCGCTCATACTCGTGCTCGGCACGCGCTCGTGCCACTGCTTCCGCGTTCGTCGTCGTCGTCTTCTTCCGAGCTGGCTCCGTTGCCGCCAAACATTCCAGCGTAGAATTTCACTTCTCTTCTGTCGTCGTAATGGCCGGGGAGGCCGCGTTTACGGGGGTATGAGCCATTGCTTGAAGGGTTATGAGTTATTCATTGTCTTACGTGACGGATATAAGTAATTTTGAAGCAGTTTATATTTCGAAGAATCGCAAGCGGAAATGGCGGGCGAACGCTGCTAACCACGCCGCCGAGCAAACTCGATACATCGAACGCAAGCGACGACGGCGGACTGCGGGCGTACCGTCAGTGACGTCGTTCTCTCCGTCGCAGCCGAACGCTTGTGTGACGTCATTAAGAAACACAAAGACGTAACCAATAATTGAGAAATACTTCAATGAACCGTAGGGATTAACCCAATCATAAGCACCGGGGCGGCCCGTCTCAGCTTCGCTGGTTAACCATCTCTACGGAGTGCGTGTGCTGCAATTTTGTTTTTCCAACAACAAGCTGCTCGAGATACGTAATTGTTGTTGCCAACGTTGCAAATGTAGGGTGCCCCAGCTAACGTTAGCAAATGTGTTACAGCAAAACAAGAACTTTTAAAATACAAGGTTACAGATACGATTATATGACCTAGGGTGTTTGGTCGTTAAACGTTTGGCAACGGAGCTCCGCATGTCTTAGAATCGTCTAATCCACCGTGTTATTCTTCATCCTTTTTTATTGCGATAGCAATTATATGGACACTCAAAAGCAGATTTCTGCCGTCGGCGTCGCCGTCGCCGTGAGGTTCCGTATGACGTCAATGGAGATGAAATCGTCGCCGCGCGCCGCCGAACGCTGTATGTGCGAGTGAAAGGGCGCGAGGGACGCGCTCTTTCACGGGGAGTGAACGCACGGCGGAGAACAAACGCGCGTTCTGCGCCGTGCTTCCTTAAGGGCTGCAGAAGTAGGCGTCACTTTCCTCCTCTACAATCACCATATATGTAGAGCAAACGCGCCTTCTTACGACGCGCGAGAGGCCGTGGGGGAGGGGGGAGGGGGAGGGAAGGGAGGCGACGTTTAGCTGCGGCACCAAGTGCCTATTTATATCAGAGGCTCCGGCAACAGTCACCAACGCCGCAGGCATTTTGAGCGAACGCGGGCAAAACGCCGATGGCGTCGACAACAGTTCTGCGCGTTGCCGGTGCTGCTGCATGTCCAAGTTTATACAGCTGATAAAGCTAATATCATTACTCCGTATAGCTCTCTACAAATTTGCTATCGCGATTGATGCTTCGCCTTTCAGGTGAAACTGCGACAACTTTTTTATTTAAACAGCTTGGCTAAGTTTAGCTGGGACACAAAATGGAAGCAGGAACACACGTTTTCTACACAAGCAAAAAAAAAAAAAAAGAAAGAAATGAAATGAACGCCACCTGCGCGGCACTTCTCCAAATCTCTCATTTAATCCACGTGTCCTCACAAAGTGCAACAACGAGTCCGCACCCTTTGTGTTGCTAACGTTAACCCCTTAATATACCTAGGTAATCAGGACTGGCTCATTTGCAGAAGCATGTATTTACGAATATTTAAGGCGAGAAGAGTTACCGCGGCAAGTTCGCTGCGCTCTCTATACGCTTGCTGCAATGTTTGCGAAAGACCGCGCTTCTTCCAACATTCAAGCAAAATAAAAAATATAAAGAAGCAATACGAGAACGGTGATGCGATACTCGTTCTCCGAATGAACCACGAGGGACTGACTCGGATTGGGGAGCGACGCGCCACCGTCATGCTCCACCGAAGGCGAAGAGCGTGTCGCGTTTAGAAGGGAGAACCGCTGCATAAATTACCGGAAGGTCTTGCAAGAAGTGCCCTGGCTCGTATGCCGCAGAAAGTGATGTTACCGTGATATTCGCGTAGCATTACCCCTGATTTTACAAATAATTCATATCGGGTCGCGTTCCACATCACAAGAACGCTGTTTGTTGCTTGCTTTCGCCAGTTTGTGGTTAGTAACACGCCAGTATGGCGTACTTTTCAGCCACCCGAAGCGAGCTGCAGGTGGCCGGGACAGAGCATATATATATATATATATATATATATATATATATATATATATATATACATTAAATGAAATGCCGGCGCACGTAGTAAAGCAATATATATATATATATATATAGAGAGAGAGAGAGAGAGAGAGAGAAAAGTTGTCGCAGTTTCACCTGAAAGGCGAAGCATCAATTGCGATAGCAAATTTGTAGAGAGCTCTACGGAGTAATGATAGTAGCTTTATCAGCTGTATAAACTTGGACATGCAGCAGCCACGGCAACACGCAGAACTGTTGTCGACGCCGTCGGCGTTTTGCCCGCGTTCGCACAAAATGCGTGCGGCGTTGGTGACTGTTGCTGGAGCCTCTGATATAAATAGGCACTTGGTGCCACAGCTAAACGTCGCCTCCCTTCCCTCCCCCTCCCCCCACGGCCTTTCGCGCGTCGGAAGAAAGCGCGTTTGCTCTACATGTATGGTGATTGTAAAGGAGGAAAGAGACGCCTACTTCTGCAGCCCTTAAGGGAGCACGCCGCAGAACGCGCGTTTGTTCTCCGCCGTGGGTTCACTCCCCGTGAAAACGCGCGTCCCTCGCGCCCTTTCACTCGCACATACAGCGTTCGGCGGCGCGAGGCGACGATTTCATCTCCATTGACGTCATACGGAACCTCACGGCGACGGCGACGGCGACGGCAACGGCGACGACGACGGCGACGCCGACGGCAGAAATCTGCTTTGGAGTGTCCATATAATTGCTATCGCAATAAAAGAGAAATGAGAAGCACAACTGCGCGGTTGTCTTCAGTTTATTTTCCAGACAGTTTCGGTCAATTCAAGGGCTAGTCTTTGAAGAAGGCGCCGCTCCGCTTCGTCTTCGCTAATAAGTGTAAGGACAACGGCACAACCGTGGTGGCCACCGTAACGTCGTTTCTTTCACCTCATTGCTAAGTAATGAGGTCTTACAGTCAAAAACACACACACGCACATAAACATGTAGAGGCACAAAACGAGGGTTGGGGGTCTACTACACACTACGCCGTGTCACAACACGTACGCGCATAGGTCGGCAAAATAAGTGGACAGTCACCCACACTCACTGACCAATGTTATTTCGGCCCACATGTTCATTCGCACTCATGTGTTAATAGAACATGAGTAGAATTGAGCATGTTGGAGGGGTTTACTAAACATACCTTTGGAGGCTAGGTGGGACATACAAAAGGAAAGACCGTTCACGCCTACGTCGATTTACACCTTTACGTCACTCACTCGCACATTATCCGACGTCTCTGAATTCAGTGAGGGTGGAGCAGAGGTCAATGGGCTCATTCTGGCCTAATTATTTGAGCGTATAGACTCTTATGCTTACAAACAGAGTTGCCGGAAGACTTCCGGTTATGTTATCTGGATCAACACAAGTTACAATAGCCTATAAATTTTAGAAACTGTCCAGCTGGCACCAGTATGTATGGCTGTAGAATTGGAGTGTTCGACAAGTGAATTTTTGGTGCTAAGCACAACAAGATGGGCAGCTCATGAGTAAGCTCGACGCATGGCGCACATTCTTTATATCTGAACACATCAACAATATGTGCCGATAGTAAACTACAAGACCACATACCTATTTTTCTTTGGCTAAGTTGACTGTCAAAAATACATGATAGGAAGCTTTCTAGAGTTCTGAATATACTGTTCCCACAGAGTAGATAAAGAGTGTACCGTGAGTCCCGAACAGGCCGCGACGTGGTCTGTGAGGCCGCGACTTGGTTGATCCCTGGTGAACAGGCCCATAAATGAGAAAAATGCACAGATGACACAGTACTCGCGTAGAGACACGACAGCCAAAAGCCGGGTTCATCACACCGGACGCGCGTAGATGAGTGCGGCATGCACATAGGACAAGAAGCGCACTCGAATCATAAATGGTATGGAAGCATGTTCGGCTCACATAATCCTACCCACTGCGGCACGTAGCACACCTTCAGTATGCATGTGTCTTCAAAGTAACCTGTGAGTGCGTTGAATGTTCTCGCTGTGCCGTGTTTGACAGTCAAGGGCCGAGCAGTTTCGCTGATGAAGAAGCTCCTCCCCAACGAATTGTAACCGTCCCAGTGTCCTTCCAATAAGGTCCACAGGCCCTCTTTCGGCGCCTCGCTAAGTGACTTGAATGATTTTGCGAATTTTAGCATCAATGTCAACCTAAGTATTGACGAAAAGTGATCAATTTATTCAACGCTGCGCGGGTCTTGCGATCGTTAATGATCCATGAAATTTGAAGATGCGCACTGTATATAAATTCTACTGCCTTCAGAGCATCCGGAAGTATTTTAAGGTGGTTGTTAAAATTGGGGAGCAATCAACGCACCTATTTCTCTCCAGCAAAATATTGCAATTCTCATGACCAGAGAAAAGCGTATAAACCTAAAGAAAATAGAAAATACGCACTTTTTGTAATAATTACTGCCTTTAGAGAACTTGGAAATATTTCGAGGCGGTTGTTACAACAGATCGCGAACAAAAAACGTAGCAATTTCTCTCCAAACCGAATTATTGAAGTTCTCTTGACCATTGAAAATCACGTTCATGGGCAAGCTGAACCGAACACTTGCTAACCAACGCAGAGAGTGAGCAGTTTAGGAGGCCTTCCAGCGGGGATATCGAGAAAGTGGAGGATGTGCCGGTATAGAAAAGGCGGAAGAGATGTCAACACGTTAATCGATAAAATAGGCGATGTGCCGGAAAGAGACAACCCGTCACGCCTTGTTTGAACAAGAACTCGAGAACCACAAAAGCAGCCGAACGCCGGAGGGCTTATATGTTCCTAAGGATACATGTGTAGTGTTGTGAGAAAGGGGGGGCGGGGGAGGCGTACGGGTGGTTGGAGCACTGAGAATGCTGGCATTCGCAAGCATGTACGTCCAAAGAAATGCCATACGCTCCTTTTGCCACTGCCTCTGCCCGGAGGGCCAGAAAACGTAGTTTGTTTTCGCCCCGAAGCATCGCGATTCTTCGCCGGGCAGGAAAAGAAAACAAAAAAATAGTAAAGATATCTGTACGAGACAATGACTCGCTGGGTCGTACGCAATAAGACTGCCCCAGTGCAAATAGCAGCGTTTCGATGTCTGGAATATTGTGTTTTCAAGCATCTGCTCTTCTCTGGAAGTCAGTTATCGGCATGCGGTTCGTATTCATTCTTTTCTCACCTAAGGCAAGCATTGTTAGCTTAATTCATTTGCTAAACTTTGCATAGAGAGTGACCTCCATTTCGGTTGATTCAGTGGTGGCTGCTCGTGTCTTCAAGCTTCATGAGCGTCTGCTTCAAATCCATCACAAGCCTCCAGCGAACCTATCGCGGCAGTATTCTTCACTTGCATAGACTGTCTCTGGCGGTGCGTCTCGGACGCCCAAGTTGGAAAGAAGCATACGTACCCTCGTGAGGGGGGCAGAAGAACCTGGAAATTACTAATATTATCGACGTAAACAATGCAAAAGTACATATTTTGCAGTTCTAGTAAAGAGTACCTTTTATGGATGGAACACGGATGTCATTCAATTTGATGATAATCACAAACACGTGCTTTCATTGGTGCTTTCTCATTTGTGTTGCGCGGGATCAGTGTGCCCTTCATGAGGAGGAGGTTTCCAAAAATCGATGCTTTTTGGTTGTCCGAACCAGTGAAGTGAATCTAAACTTGTGATCTGTCCTACTTTTCTTGTATATCTAAAACGAATCTTAAACATTAGGTGACCAATAAAAGAAAATACAGTTACTCACTAGTTTTATATCGCTGGATCGGGTTATACTCACCAATGTAATATAACAGCAAATCAAAGGTCCATTACCATGAGACTATTGTGATTCGTAATGCAGCCAACCGTTTGTCATCCGAAATACAGGTCCACTAAAAGCGCTAGACCTTAAATCTACGAAGTGACTAAAGACAATTGATAATCTTACCAAGACAACGTATATGAAATTGATACAAAGCAGAACTTTCTTGTGAGAAAATAAAATATCCGCCGGCTAGTCCCTCAGGACCTCAATAAAAGTTCATTGTCTGTCTGTCTGTCTGTCCGTCCGTCCGTCCGAAAGTCTAAAAAACATTTTTAAACTTTCTAAAGCCTCTAAAAGTTTATTTTGAAGAACGATGACTTAAGGGAAAGAGGTAGCGTGCTCAAGTAACACCATTTAAATAATAACACTGGTCGACTGAAACATAGCTTCAGGGTATATAGCGTGAATCACTGCCACCACAACAGCAAGGCTGCAATAAGAAAACACCGTGATGGTTTTCTTCACAGCATAAAAAAAATTGCAGTTTCGCCCAAAAGGCGAAGCAGATCGATTGCGACAGAAAACTAATAGACAGCTATACGAAGTAAGGATAGTAGCTTTATCGGCCGTATAAGCTTGTAAACATTCGCTTACTAACTAAATTAACAAGCACAGGGTCACGCGTGCACACGTAAACATGAAGACATCTCGCTCGATGACCGCGAAAACTAGCTGTAAGAACGCTGGAGTGCGGAAACGCGGCAACAGCAGCGAGCGAATTGACCTTCGTGATGTCTCTCGCTTCAACGCGAACTAAACGTCGAAATCACAGCGCATACGAAGCTACCGGCAATCGGCGCAGTTTGTCCACATCGCAGATCGCTTTGAAGATGCCCGCGCGGGCGCGCACTTTGTCCAGATCGCAGATCACTTTCAAGATACGGCGCCCGCGCGGCCGCGCCGTGAGCAGCAGGCACCGGAATAGAACGCCCTCCCCCTCTCCCTCCTCTCCGTGCCTCGCACGCGACGGAAGAGGGCGCGCTTCCGCCCTGCCTTGCTCCATCGCGCGCAAGAGAGTTTGAGCCGCGATCGTCAGCTGACCCTCGCAAGCTTTCATTCGCACATACACCGTATAGGCGACGATGTTATTGTTTGGACTTTATACGGAACATCACGACGACGGCGAAGGCAGAAATGCGCTTGGAGTGTCCATTTAATTGGTATGGCAATAGAAATTCGTGGCACCAGCTAAATTATTTTTAAATGTGAGATAATTTATTTGGCTACCCTATATACCGTCGACTCAATGACTGCGCGTAGGCAAATTTTTAGAAATTCAGCCGCTACGAGGACCCATACCCGAACCCGTATCATGGTAAGCGAGTTTATTCTCGGCGCAACGCCAATATTTAAGTAGCGGTGCGAAATACGTGCGGCAGTTGTGCGAAAACGCACCTACACTGTCGTGCTATCACGATGTCGGCGCGCATGCGTGGTTTGAGCGTGGAGGTTTAGGAGGTCTCCAACATTGCAAGAAATGTTTGGCTGCAAGAGCGATGAAGCCAAAGGTACACACCGTCACGTTCAACTCAGTCGGCTGTGATAGAAGTTACGTGAAGTATGTGTTCTGTACGAATGCTCTCGCAAAAACGCAAGCAATCATCGTAAGTGGGTGTTATCGGAGCAATTCTTTTTTTTTGCATCAGAGCCAACAGAAACAGGCAGGAAATTATAATTATAAATCACGTGAAATTATATAAGTAACTTCCGCTGAGACGAAGATACTAGAGAAAGCAATGAGGCAGTTATTGAACAAGAGTTTAAGGTATCTTAAGCGAAACCAAATAAAAGTCGTTTCGCCCTCAGTTAGGAACATCGTGTCAAAATACTGGTTTTCTTGGGAAAGCGCTGGGGATGGACTAGTTTACACTAATTTTTTTCGATACGCCGCAATTTCGTTTTTGAGAAAATTCGATGGGCGCGAGTCATAATCCTTCACTCATAAGAAACCATATGAATTTCAATCAAGCACAAGAAGTGAGCACGAACACGCCCGTACCTGAATACGCATCAAAAGGAAATTGGCATAGATGTGAAAAGAGTACAATAAGTTATTTTTTCGTCCCTACCCACAGTATCATTTCTAACCATACGCTATAGTTAAATTACCATTTAGTAAGGTTACTGAAGCTGTCCCTCAACCAATGAAATATTTATTCAGGAAAGCTTTCCACGTGAGACGAATAAATGTTTGGAGGAGGCTATCGTATTGCACTATTTATTATACAGTTTGTTTTCTTCTTATTTTTTTCTTGTTATTGAAGGATTTTTCTAGAGTACGCGTCGCTGGCGGGTGTAGCAGCCTCGGCGTCTCCAGAGGGTATTACTGAAATATGCGCATAACTTGCACAACTTCCCAAGTCCTCATGTTCATATAAATGAAGTAAGAAAGCGTCTCAGATATTTCGTTTTTTACTATAGCGAACATATTGAAGTCGGAGAAGTGATTTCCAGTAATCCACGAAGTCGTAAGCATATTCAAATGAAAATGCCGAGACGTGCCTATAGTTTCGAAATGTATACCTGAGAAATGGGCTATATCACGCCTTGACGTTCCAGTTCGTTTGGAACCGGTGCGCGAAGGAGGCTTTTTAATAACACTGCTAGCTGGAAAGCATATTTGTTTCGCAAGATATCATGCGGATGGATAATTCAACTGTAGCTGTTTTGAGGCTCTCTGCTGGGAGGATATGACTTCACCATTTTGCTGTTTCAGTTCTGCAATAGCGTCATGCATAAAAAAGTGTAAGTTTAAAAATGAAATTAGTATAAAAGTATATTAATTGGCCATATTAGCAATAATATTTGTGGCGCAAGTAATTTTCCGCACTTCAAGTAATCCACATGAGGAGGTCAAAGTGTGCTTATTGACAAAGGGGATTTTCGAATATACTGTTCTAAATTTAAAAAAAGGGGGCACGCTGTATAAAAGTAAACCAATAAATACAATCTGCTGGACATTGTAAAACACAAATATGCAAAAGAAAAAACATCACAGCTGATAAATTCATAACCGCGGGGCCATGCGTTGCCGATCCATATTCGATTGCACTTAGCAAAAGACAGGTAATCAGCAGGACACTAATGAACAAAGAGGCATAGGAGCTACTCTAAATGAAGCGGTACTTTATCCCACCGGCGTACCCGATATACTCGAGACTGAAAGTGCATTCAATGGCACCAAGAGCAGGGCTGAATCAAACAGGCGATTCGTAAACGCATTCAATTTCCTTTTCCTGTACGTTCCTTTCTATTGACGCGCATCCGAACAGTGCCGAGGTTTTGAAACGTGCTAAATGTCTTCTGTTTTGCTGAACTATAGAAATGCGGCATTTTGAGCAGAGTTACGCAACGCGGTCAGCTCTAACATTCCAGCTCTAATAAATTAATAATCCACCAAAAGCGATGAAGCGTTTTGATATACTGAACCACTGCGTACGAACTCGTTTCACGGTAGCTTCGAACTGAGCCGCTTTTAGCTCCTTCTGTGTTGAATGAAATCTGCCAAACATTAAAAAAATTCTGGCATCTACGTGGGACTAGCCGGGTGACACGGGGTCTCCTCGGCGTCTTCTCTGGACCTAAATAAAGTTATTTCACTCACTCATCTTTCGACATGTGTGTATTTTTGAGGGGTACATGTATACGCAGGAGAGCTTACGTTTCGCAATGGGGACATGCATTCAGACAGATTAAGTGCGAGCATTCAAACCCAAAGGATGACAGCGTTACTTTTTGAACCAACGGCTCTACGTAGAGTTTTACTATTTAGAAAGTGTTTTCGTAGGTCTGAGGCAAAGTAATTGCATACAATGACACACTCTTGCAAACGTAAAAGTATAGAATAACGCCTCTACCGTAGTCATTGTTGGAAGAAAAATATATGTGGCTAAGGTGCGCATGCTGAGCTGTTATGCAAATGTAAATAGGTTTTAGCAGCGCCAGTGGCAAGAGGCGAAATACATGACTGAGCCACTAAGGAAGCATGTACCATGGTCGCCCAAATCAGCATCACGCGCTCCGGTGTTCTCTGCAACTGATACGGTCACAAATATAAAGCACCTGTGACGTGTCAAACACCGTTCACCTATAACTATTTTGCCATCTGATGAGCCACTCAGCTTAGCGAATGAAAAGTGTAAGTGTGAAGCGAGTTGAATTAATTCAACTGATCACGACTGTAGTCAACTTTACGCTCCTGTGTTCGATCAAAAGCTCATGCTCTTGACACACACCCAGTTATGGAACAGGCGACAACAGTCGCCATTTTCTATCAAAGCACGTCGCCAAACTGCAGACGTAAACATCTTTCATTCACGCAGGCACAAAAAAGCACATTGGCTGAGCAGCGGCTGAGTCAGGCAATTCGTGGTCGGATTTGCCTTCGGCGACCAAAGGTCATCATCATCATCATCGTCATCATCATTATCATCAGCCTATATTTATGCCCACTGCAGGACGAAGGCCTCTCCCTGCGATCTCCAATTACCCCTGTCTTGAGCCAGCTGATTCCAACTTGCGCCTGCGAGTTTCCTAACTTCATCACTCCACCTAGTTTTCTGCCGTCCCCAACTGCGCTTCCCTTCTCTTCGTATCTATTCCGTAAC
The DNA here is from genome assembly GCF_013339745.2 of Dermacentor silvarum. Taxonomy (NCBI): domain Eukaryota; kingdom Metazoa; phylum Arthropoda; class Arachnida; order Ixodida; family Ixodidae; genus Dermacentor; species Dermacentor silvarum. The sequence continues at coordinate 49,607,326 of NC_051163.1, forward strand.
CCTAATGGTCCGCCTTGCAAAGGTAGTGGGCGGAATTAATCATAGTTGATCGCACCGTTCTCGCATTGGCGTATTTGGGAACGTATTCTTTTGTCACCATGTTCAACAAACTATTCAGTATCATCTTGAAACTGGAGCGTGCACGCAAGAAACGAGGACATTAAGGCCAATGTGACCGATGGACGCTGACTCGCAACTCAGTTTATTTTGGGAGGGAAATTACACACACACACACACGCACACACATATATTTAGTCTGACTAAAGTGAGCGTGTGCAAGAGCATGCGGAATAGAAATAAAGATAATAAGGACATTTCGAAAAAATATATATGCACAGAACTTCTACGTATCTTAACAACATCAGGTGGCGCTCAAAAAACCTGTCTATTCTGATACCATGATTTTGTTTACTCATAGAAACAAACTAACACGCGAAATAACCGAGGCCTTCCATATCATAAAGCGTGCTGATATGTGCGTAAGTGAGCCATCTATAACCCTAACTGACAAAGAATTTGCCTTTTTGAGCCCCGCCTGATGTTGTTAAGATACGTAAAAGTTCTGCGTATATATTTTTTTCAAAATGTCATTATTTTTATTTCTATTCCGCATGCTCTTGCACATGCTCACTTTAGTCAGAGTGGATATATATATATATATATATATATGAGTAATTTCCCTCCAAAATAAACTGAGTAGCGAGTCAGCGCCTGTCTGTCACATTCGCCTTATTATCCTCGTTTCTTGCGTGCACGCTGCAGTTTCAAGATGCATAGATACCAACTCGCCCAACTTTCAATAGTTTTACTATTCAGTAGCAGACGGCAAGATAGGTATAAGTAATTGGTACGTGGCACATCACAGGTGCGTTATGTTTGTGACAGTATCAGTTACAATTTTTTGTAGCACTAAGTACGCAGCCGGGATGGGGACAATTGCACTCCTTTACAATAGGCCATTCTCGCCCTCTGAACATAGCCAGTTATATCTAAGGGCGCTTTCCTCATTGTTGAGTCAGCAAACCATCATCAGCGTCAGGTTTGCGTATGTGTTTATCTGCAGGTGTTTGCACTGAAAGAAATGATCCCTTCTGCACAGAGGAAGGACCCCGAGGAGGACTATGCTTGCAAACACAGAAAAGCTATACAGGGTGTCCCAGCTATCACGCAGCACGATTTAAAGAAAGAGGAACGGCGTTACGCGAAGCAAACTTAGTGCGTATTGTTTCTCGTACAGTGGAGTAGCCGCCAGTATTTTTTTTTCGTTACTGAGATTTAATTAATTAATTGTAATTAATTATCTAACTCGAGAAGTACTGTCATAATTATCAAAGTGTCAATGAGAAAGTTGTAGAGCAACATGAAAAACTCCCGATACAGCTTTCTGTTGCTCAATACGTGCTACATAAAAGTGTTTTTCCAAGCATGAAAGAAGCCCGGGAATACACGCAAAGTGCCTCGAGCAGCCAGTCGTGCGGCAATTCTGTGTGTATTCGCGTGCTTCTTTCACACTCGGAAAAACACATTTATGTAGCACGTACTGAGCGACAGAAAGCTGTATCGGGAGTTTTTCATGTTGCTCTACAACTTTCGCACTGACGCTTTGATAATCAGGACAGTACTTCTCGAGTTAGCTAATTAATTACAATTAATTAATTGAGTCTCAGTAACGAAAAAAAATACTGGCGGCTACTCCACTGTACTGGAAACAATAAGCACTAGGTTTGCTTTGCGTAACGCCGTTCCTCTTTTTTTAAATCGTGCAGTGTGATAGCTGGGACACCCTGTATAGCGAGACCCCATAATCCCAAGTTTCGACGAAGCACCACAGCTCCGTATGCACAGCCGGATGCACAGCTGCCGGTCCTCTAGACGCACCAGCCGACAATATAATGATCGGCCCATGCGCTTGAAGGAGGAACGGGGAAGGCGAATGGTACGCCGCTCGGTGTCGGCGGCGTATTACCCGCACCGTTACGTGGCGCATAGGGTTGTTGAAGTTGGGCGGACCACGACGCGAGCAGTTCTGGGCATCGAATACGTCGCGAGTGAGCCACGAGCTGGCAAAGTGTCAACAGGAGCGTCCGGTGGTTCGTTGAGGAGCTGACGTGGGATGCAGTGAGGGTCGCTGAAGGTCGTGATCCGCGGTGGTGGTCAGAGTCGGACGATGTGTCGCCCGCCTCGGAGACCGGCTTGGAAGGGTCGGGTGCCGTTCGGCCGAGCCTCGCAAGTACCCATCGCCTGCCATCCCAGCTGGTTCGATACCCTCGGCGATGATGCGCGTACTAGACCCCTGGAGAGAGCCGGAGGCCGGGGATAGCGCATGGCATGTCGAGGGAGGAAGGCTTGCCTTTCTGGGCATCGAAGTGCTGGCAAAGTGCAACAACATTCAAGCCACATCGTCAACGTGTGTCCCTTGTTCGGCCGAGCCTCGCAAGTACCCAGCCCCAGCTGGTTCTCCTCCGAGATACTGGAATATGGCATGCACTGCATGTGGCGTCGCACGCGATGAGTCCGCGCTCCTCCGGATGGAAGATAACGCTCGCAGGAGGAAAGGGTGGCATCGTTTGAGCGCGAACCGACGGGGTGCTTCAGGCCGTCTGCGGGGAATCGATTGCCTAGACTGGGTTGGTTGCATGGATTGATTACGTGGATTAGATTCATTGCATACATGCATTACAAGATTACATACATTACATACATTTGGTTGCGCAGATTGCAGAGACTGCCCAGTACAGCCTCTTAGGGCATAATGACGGACTCTTGGCAATACGTTCACAGAAATGTCATTGCATTCTTAGGGAAGGCTGCCTAGAAATAAGATTGATGGTTTCGACAACAGGAACACAGCTTGTACTGTTGAACTTCATTCAGTGTTGTAACGAAAAAACATCGTTTATATATTATTCTGATTCCCTCGTTGACGATAACACATCTTTGATATTTCGTTTATAAACACTGGACTGTATATAGCCCTGCCATTCCGTAAATGGGAAAGTAATACCGACTTCGCTCCCAGCGGTACACGATTTTACCTTTAAAGTATATTGTTTCATGCCATAAAATGCCACGGCCGTAGAGTGAAATGCGGGTGCGTTTAACACTTGTGGCCCGCGATTTAACTGTACGCCCGGTAACATAAAACGAATTTTTGTGACAAGGAAATAACAGGCAAGTTCACGTGCGGGACACTGGTCACCGTGTAATAGGAGAAGCAGAAATCGCAAAGCAAGCAGCAGGCAGCGGACAGACACGGATGGGAACGCGAACCCACCACGAGAGCGTGGTTGCCCAAGTGCCGCGCAACAGACCAGTTCTATAATGCCCGACCAGAAAAAGGAACCAGGAAGGGACTGCAATGATCTAGTAACCCGTAGTGGCGGCTGTACAACGTGACAAAGGTACCACACACGGCCGCAAAATACAGACTGCGCTAAGTACCTTCTTTCTAATAGAAGTAAATCATACCCTTGAACATCCTGAATATTTCGCCTTACATCTTCACGAATTGAAAGCCACACAGAGTCAGATATGCCATCACAGGTGTAATCAAGACCTAAAATACGAATAGAATCGCTCTTTTGAAGACGCAAAAAGGGAGTTAGGCGTGTCTGTGGGGAACCAATGAACAAATAACGACATTTTGAAAAATTTAGCGCAGCACCTGAAATATTTCCGTACTCAGTGAAAATTCGAAGGCTACGGGATAAGCTATATATTGTCGTTCCTGAGATACAATGTGATGTCATCAGCGAAGGCTGTCACCTTCACAATACCGCTACCAGGTAGTGGTAGACCGCACACGTAAGGGTCTCTCAGTACCGATTGCAAAAATGGCTCAAGGCTGAGCACAAAGAGTACTGGGGATAGCGGGCACCCTTGACGAACACCACGAGTAACGGGAAATGGTGCACTTTCCCGACCATCAAGAAACAGTGTACTTCGGATATTTGAATAGGCGTTCCTAGTAAGCTCAACAAAATCTGACGAAAAGCCATACGAAGTCAGTACACTAAATATGTAGCTATGTTCAAGGCGATCGAATGCCTTTTCTTGATCTAGTGAAACCAAGAGACCACGTGCTGACCTGGTCAGCGTGTACGTGATTATGTCCCGCGAGACGAACGAGAGACTATGTATCCCTCTGCCAGGGACCGAGCAAGCCTGATGGTGTCCTATTAAGGAAGGCATCAGGCTTCCCAAGCGTCGAGTGACAACAGCTGTGAAAGTTTTGTAGTCCAAGCTGAGAGGCGTGATTGGCCTCCATTCCTCTGGACGAACTGATGATGGATCATGCTTAGGTATCAGCACAATGCGACCGTCGCGAAAACTAGCCGGGAATTCAAAGTTCTCAAAGCAGCGGCGGATAACAGACACGAAAGTGGCGCCAACATCTTCCCAGAAGGTCAGATAAAATTCAACAGGCAGCCCGTCCGGCCCTGGGGACGAGCCACGTTTCATGGCAGATAATGCCACCTTTACCTCATCAGCTCTCGGTCGTGCACAAAGACGGTCAGCCACCTCAGGTGGAACCTGAGGCAGCCCACTAAGCATTCTACAAGATCCTTGAGTACCATGAATCCATTTGCATAGTCGTACGTGCCATGTTTTCAAAATGCGTTACAAAGAGTATGAGTATCAACGCGTGGAGCGACATGAGTAGGAAGTGCTCTTGTGGCCGTAGAGCCGAATGGATTCGGCTGTCTAAAAAGTGAGTTTCTTGCAAAGCGCAGAATTTCAGGGTGTGCACACGGATTACGTCTGCATCGCCAAGCAGCAGCTGACAAAGACGACGCTGCGATGAGGCGTTGGAAACGCCTCCGTAGCTCGCGCTGCCATGACCGCATCAGAGGAGTCAGTCGATTGACCCGAAGGGCAATACGGAACTTCATGGCAGTATCCGCCAGTTCTTCTGATATATGCCGTCTGAGTGCACGTCCTTCGACTGAACAATGCAGACGCCACTGCACCTTGAGCGCGTCCCATGACTCTGTGTCAGATCCACAAATAGAGGCGCGCAAGGCTCTTGCCAAACAAGAGCGCGAGCGCGGGTCATGTAGAACGCGGATGTCGAGGCGCCAAGGTTTTACTGATGAGGAAGGAGGGAAGCCAATTTCAAACATAAGTGGTCTATGATCGTAAATATAAACAGGAGATGAAGGTAAAGTTATCACATCAGCTCGTGAGACATACCGTGTGCCGTATTCTGTATGTGCGAGTGAAAGCGTGCGAGGGTAGCCGACGATCGCTGCTCAATCATGCGCGCGCAAGGGAGAAAAGCGGGGAGGTAGCGCGCCGTATTCAATTGCGCGCAGGCACCGATGGGAGGACAGGGAGGGGGGAGCGGCGTGGTAACCCGGCAGCAACTGCGTATTGCGTGGCCGCGCGCGCCCTATCTTGAAAGTGATCTACGTTGGGGGTAGAGTCGAGATGCGGCGACGGCTCGTACCTTTGTGCGTGCTGCGTTCTGGCCGATCAGTTTTGCGTTAAAACGATAGAAAGCACGAAGGTCACTTCGCTCAATACTGCTACTGCGCTTCTTCACGCCAGCGTTTTGACAGCGGGTGTCCGCGGTCATCAAGTGTGATGTGTTCATGTTACCTCGTGTGCCCTGACATCACGGTTGTTAATTTAGTTAGTAAGCGATTGTTTGCAAGTCTATACGGCCGATAAAGCTACTATCCTTACTTCGTATGGCTGTCTACTAACTTGCTATCGCAATCTTGCTCCGGCTGTCGGGCGAAACTGCGACTTTTTCCCCCCTGTCACATGTCTACAGGTACCTGTTGTAGGGCATGTAGCATGGAGCTTACATGCCCTTATACAAAGACGCTTATCGGCTGACAGGCCTGAATTTTCAACCGTAAAAAAGCGCAGCGACGCAGATAATGCAGCTCGCAACATATGCAGTACACAGGAATCCCAAAAATATTTTTGTTTTACGATAGATTGACGAACCTGTAACTCTGACAAGAAATCAACACAGCGCCGGCATGCCATACGCTTTCAAATACTTATTTCCGGTGTCCCTGTGACCCTTTTTGGCTTTTTCGCTCCTTCGCTCTCTTTGCTTTACAGGTCGTAATCCTACACCAACAAAGCACGAAACAGAGCCTAAACATCCGGCTTCGCAATTTCCGGCAATAACAGAGACCTATTTTTGCCGCTTGGCCATTCTACCTGAAGAGTACTTTTGCAAATCGAAGCAAGAACAACAGCACAAAAAAAAGAAAAACTTTCGAATACGTCAAAAGCTCACTTCAAAAGTGGGATCACATCTGTTTGGATTTGTGTGCAGTTGCTGGGTCTTTGAAGTGGAATCCTCTTTGAGATAGAACGCCGCGAGGATTCGTCTTTCTGTCATCCCTTGTGCAGAAGCAAAAATTGCTTTCCGCTTTGGCAGAGATGCAAAAGAGGCAAAATGGGATGCTCAAAACTTTCCGCATGGAAAGGCACGCTGCTCGCAAAGGCTCCTGAGCGTTTGAAGGGATCCAATTCCAGATCGGCTTCCACGTGTGGCATACTCGGCAGCAGTGCGTAGCCGCAGTTCAATATGCTGAAGGAAACGACTTTAAAATGATTGCAGCGTGTTGTTAAATTGCGTACAGCACGCACACACAATATTTCCTTTGTGTACCTGTAACTGTACAGCAGTCCTGTGGGGAATGGAATTCATCAAACTGCTAACATGTAAGAAGGTGTTAAAGGGTCCGATCGCTCATCACACAGGGCAGCCAATGATGTTATGCCAGAAACATTGCTCTATCGCAGATGGTGTCAGATTCATCGTACACACTTGCAACATTCCTGATTTCTTCTCTAGACGAATCTTTCATAGGGAACCACCAAGAACGTTATCGGAGCGGGGCTGTTGCTGCGGGTTGGTGATTCTGGTGCTGATGTCTTGTCGAAGAGCTCACAAACAGAAAATGGAAACTACGTGCCGAATGGTGGTATTGAACTTCGGTTGTCCAGCCCGGCAGCCCGATGCTGAAACCACTGAGCCATAATTTGCCTGTTTTTCGGTCTTTAGTACCATTACGCTGCTGTCGCTAGCACAATTTGCACGCATACACTGCTCTCGTGGCAACTACAAGTACAGCTTTGAAACAATTGCTGCTTGTAGCGTACATGCGTGCATATGCACGAGAGCGCGTGCGCACGAGAGCGCGTGCGCACGAGAGAACAGTTTCATTGAAGCTTCGCTACTCAATAGATTTGATAATATGCGTTGCAGCTGCATAATTTTTAGTGACTCAACGCGCATTCATTTCCTACTAGTAAGTGCACATGTCAACTATTTGTACGCTCCATTTATTTTCACTGTACGCATGTATATATCTGGTTGGTAATTGTTTTATTATACATTATTGGTAACTGGTATAACTTTTTAAGCGTATTTTTGTTCTGACTTGTTTTACGTTTTCACCAGGACATTTCGCAAGCTTCTACGTCACCTTGATATGTGACACCATCATGTGCTTGTAGAGGAAATAAATAAAAACAATATCATTCACGGCTGAGTGAAACTGGCCCGTCGTAAAGAGAATAAATGGGAATAGCAAGGACCCAGAGTTCCGTAAATGAAATGTACATCACTTTATTTTCACGAATCAATTTTCCACAGTGACAAACAGCGCGCCAAAAAAAATTCTCCACTCAGAGCACACGCATAGCCAAGGGGACTTGTCTGGAGTCGCCTTGTCGACGAGTCCTGGTTTCTCGGGGTACCCATTTAACATCTAATGGATGGCCGGTTACCGGTTGAAGCCCTAAACTGCAAGTCTTAACCAAGCTCATACTTATGAGTCACAAGTAGAGTTGCGTTGTTACATCAATCATCAGTAGTAGTAATAAATTTGGGGTTTTACTTGCCAAAACCACGATCTCATTATGAGGCACGCCATAGTGGCGGACTGCATTAATTTTGATCACCTGGTGTTCTTTGACGTGCACCCAATGCGTAGTACGCGGGCGTTTCGGCATTTCGCCCCCATCAAAATGCGGCCGCCGCGGCCGAGATTCGATCCCGCGACCTCATGCTTAGAAGCGCAACGCCGTAGCCACTAAACACATCAATAGTAGTAGATAATTCAGTTGACTGACGAAAAGATGGTCTAAAGATTTCCTATATAGAGAGTTGCAAAACGCTTCGCTTAAGTCGGGCGTACAACAACTGCCGCCCAATGTTGTTTAGACTACGATACGCGTCTCTTATAAAATGGAGTGCAGTTGACCTCTTATTACATTAAGCAGAAAAATAATATGAAATTTAACAAGTGAAAAGGTAGTGATTAATGCAGCGCAGTGAATGATCAGGTTTCGAATTTCCGCTTTTATGCGTTTGTGAACTTTTCAACAACAGAATTGAGGCGTGTTGTAATTTCAATCCTCTTTTATCCCCTTGATCGTAGTCATACCTTCCAGAAGAAGTTTGTGCAAGAAATTGTAAATATGGAAGGAGCTGAGCTTTAGTAATTATAGACGACTGTAACGAATGTGAATGGTACGTCCGTAAGCCAATTATGATAATATTGCACAAAAAATTGTAGCGCCTCAGCTTATATCTTTCCAGAGTGAAAACATTTGTGCATATATAGTTGATGTATTGACGCTAACTTCAACAAAGCCTGTAGTGATGTTTTTTTCGGTTTTATTTGTGGCAGTAGAAAAAATTCTGATCAAAGTGAAAGCTTGTGTTGTGCTTTTTTTTACGCCACTAGTCGAATAACGAACTGTAAAATCTACTCATTATAGTAAACGGTGCTGAAGATAGTCGTGAAATCTGTCATAAACTACAGCTTCACAAAGCTAAAGTCCTCCCGCGCCCACAAGAGATAGAAAAGCAAACATAAACAAATACCGCTTCATCAAGCTACTGCGACAGCTTCTTGCCTATATGCCCTTCGAGTTCAATTTGTTCTGTTAAACAAAATTTTATATAAAGAGAATAGAATTGAAAAACCTCATTCAGGTCGCAGAAAAACACATTTGCAGTTTCATTGTGTACAGCACGAAATTGCGATTTCTCTTACCCTGCGGGCGCCAGAGCGCCGAGGTAGACAAAACTGCTTCTCATTCATCGGCGCTCCTCACTTGCAAAGACATCCCTTCCCACCGGCTTTGACGAGTAACGAATGGGAGACAGCGTGAACCAAAAGCTTTACTAGATCGAGATATACAGCTTCGCGGAAATCTCACCGTTTCATGTTGATCCACTGAGATACAGATATATTACGACCTTTAAACAAGCTTTAGTAAATGTACAAAGTAAGAACACACCCCTTATACGGTTCCTTGAAAAATTGAGAGGTAATAAAGGAAACTAAAGCTTGAGCTTTGAACGAGAAGGATAAGGGAAACAACAGGACCCGACATGCGAGTCAGTTTGTGTGTGCCTTGCGTTTTTTCGTTTTCCTTTGAAAATTTGTTCACTTGCGGAACGTTCGCAGAGTCAGAGACAAAGTCCAACTTCCCGAACTTCAAACCGTGCTCTGCTCTCTCTTTTTCTCTTTTGAAAACGAGGAGGGCAAATAGAATTCATAGTTATTACAGACTCTACACGCTGTGCTGCACTGTGAGTCAACGTCAAACGGCACTATATCTTTCTTAGCACCAAAACTAATAAAGAAAGTGTTGCAAGGTTCTTGTTACTCAGTCTTCTCCTCCAACACAATTAAAATTTGAGAAGCTGCAGCTTGACTCGCTCACGAAAAACTGAACTCTCGGCTAGCATATAAGAACCCCGAGGCGAGATGATATGGTCTGGTGGAGAAAACGTTATAGTAAGCGACGCAAAGATCGGCCGCAATACAGAGAAGAAAACCACATCTGCCGCTGACATGAGGTATAGTTACCCTTTCCTGAGCACTGACAAAGACATACTGTTCGCTTTAAACAATTTTCTAAGTCCCTTCTCAGCTATTAGGGACAGTGCAGTGCGGTGGCATGAGAAGAACTGCAGATTTTCTATGCGGTGTCGGGCCCATGGTCCCTCCTCGGCAGCATGCGCGGTGGAAACCTTGGAAACACACGCAACCCAGCACGCGCCGCATGGAGCATGCGCACTGATCGGGTTGGCGTAAGAACTAGCGCGGGGGCTGCCGGGATGGCGGCTGGCCAAAAAGAAGGCAGCGGTGGATTTTCGGGTGGTGGGCCGCGGATCCCCTGAGCGAAGGCGAGGGGCCTTCAATGTATGTTTTTATATGTACTGTTTCTGCACGCTCTCGCAAGTACAGTGCACGTGTATGGGTATTCCCAAGGAGGTTTAAAAAAAAAACTTGGGTATTCCTTCGCACGACGTGATTATTTATTGCTTAAGTAGCCATCATGATTATCCTAATTCATATTCGAATGGAGGTCGACGACCCGTGTCGTGCCAGCTGACTGTATTCTACGTCCGTAAATCGACAAATTTCTTTACAAAGTCCCGGAAAAACCCAGAGCTAGCATTGGATCAACCAAGTATATTGTACTTCGCTGCTGGTGTAATTTTCGGCAGCGGCGAATAGTAGACACAATCACGCCTCTGCGAAAATTTAAACAAGCAGCCAAAAAGAATACGCTGGGTTACCGCAATATTTGTGCGGTCGAGCTCTGCGCCACCAGGTGGCTGCACCGCTCCGGCCGCTCACGTTTACGCCTACGCCCCTCCGGTAAAACGCCCAGTCCGCCTGCGTTAACCGGAATACCGGACAAGCTAAAACTCTCTATTACCCCGATTCCGCTGCCTCCCGATGCTACAAGGAGCACTGACATGCCGGTCCGTCGACGCTCGCGCGATATCAATAAAACATTGCAATGGCGTGCACCTGTTCACAGTAGTTTTGTAATTACGCGGTACTTTATAAGGAAGTACAGAAATTCTCGAAAGGCAGCCAACTTTCATTCGCGAGTTAGTGCTCAGAGGATACCAAAATCACGCGCGCAATGCACTCCTCATCTTCAGCCTATATGCAGAAGCCGCACAATATTCATGCTCCTTAGTACTTTCTACATATACATTCCGAATTATCTGTGCACAGTGTTAAAAGCGTATACGCAACTCGTATTCTCACACTGAACGATGGACGCAATGATCGCGCAGCGCGCCGTGTGGCTTTCCATTAGTCTTTCCAACGATATTTCTTTAATCATATACACCTGGTTAGCTCCAAAAGCGTGATTGTTTCCTTTGAACTTCGGCAACAAATAAAGCTGTCAACATTGCGATTCCAACACATATTTCATCCATCCAGCTGTCCGGAACTTGCGATCTTGTTATTAACTGTAATCATTTTTCCCTCTGCAAGCTAGTTTGCCCCTCTAAAGGCGCTGCTTAGTCAGTTTTGCCATCAGCGCTTGTGTGCTCAGCCTGTCCGCCTTAATTAGGTTTATAATATACACATATTGTTCGCATAATGAAACCACGTCGAGCACACTAGTCTGCGAACACTCCATTTTGAACTTCGTCCTTGTTTGAGCCATGACAGGCTCCACCATTAGTTACGCAAATGTGTTGGGCAAGAAACATAATGAGCGGCCTCCGGGATTGCGCAGTGTCTGCACCATGTGGGCTGCAGATCTCTGAGCCTTTGACTGATGTCAGATGGTACTGCGGGGTTTAACGTCCCGAAGCAATCTGCAAGGGCTTTGACAGGAGTAATGAAGGACTACGAATTATGTTTGCCTCCTTAGGGTTTCCTAACGTGTACCCAACTCCGGGGTTCACGGGTATTTCTGCACTCTACCACCAGCAGAATGCAGCCTCCGCGCGCGGGATCCGAACGAGCGACCTCGCGCTCACCAACAGAACACCATGGCCACAGTTAAGACTTCGTACGTAAATGATTCGTCCATGTGTTTATTAGTCCAGTTTTGTGATTGTTGACAACTTTCCGACGCCAACTATCATGCAAGAGAAGACGAGTAGCCGGCGCCACATATAGGCAGCAACCGTCTCCTTAAATACATTTAATAAAAAAAGAACACCATGGAAACTGAGCCATAGCGGCGGGCGAACGCTAAGTTGGAAACCTTTCTAAAGTATACAACAAGAGTTATTGAGACTCTCCCCGCAGCAAGACAGCATGCCACTATACGGCCGATCGCTGCTTGAAAGCGCTTCGCATCTTAAAGGTGTTTCCGCCAACGACGGCGTCCCTGAATGACATCCCGAAAGAGAGGCCGCGCCTGCCTGCTTCCAGCTTTTCGTCAACGGCCGCATTCTGCGCAACCTGTTTTTGAGAGGGCGCCTTGCACCAACACTCGCGAAGGTTCCTGTAGGTTACGCGGCAGCTTGCCCGAGCATTATACGCGAATATTACGACTTGCAAATGGACAGGTGCCTACGCTAATGCTTTCTTTTGACGTGCGAATGCATTTGGTGTCGCAAGTTCAGCAGAAGCCAGGCATAATGGAGCTTGGGAAGGATCGAAAGGGAAGGGCGGCCTATGTATTGTAAACATAGGAGCTTTCCTTATGCTTAGGGTAAGTGATACCTGTGGCAGTTGGTAATCTTTCAAAGTTTGCTCGTCTTCAAATAAATCTTTGCCACCGAAAGGCCTAGCCCCAAATCGGTCAGAAGACTTCACTAAACCATCCAATCGGTGATAGCCACAGGCGGTATGTGCAAAGTGCAGACACGTAATCAACGCCAGCTTATGAATCCCGCCTAATGGCAATTTTTCGGTCGTAGAGAACAATTGCAACCGCCTGTCTCAATCACGAAAGAAGTTTCATGGATTATCCAGTCTTTTCAGACGAGGTTAAGGTCACGGTGATTCCTTCTGTGTGACGAGCGTGCGACACCGGACAGCTAAGGGCGTCCCATGTCCGCGATGGTTTTTAGTTGTGCGGCTATGAGCCACCTGTCCTTTTACGAAGGTTGTAAGTTGCTGGGAACATCACATCTATTTAATAGGCTAGAATCTCGTTCGTTAGCGGAACTACCCCGACAAATCGCTCCAACAACTAAGAACCACCGTGCACCACCATCCACCGAATCAAGAAAGATCTCTCCATCTATCAGTCTTTCCCGTCTACAACAAAGACTGCTTCATCCTGTCATCCGCTTTCTCCTTTATTTATTTCGTCATCCAACTTTCTACTACTTGCGAACACGCGCAAAACTTCCTTACTTGTCGGCAAACTTTACTCAGACATGGCACCTGTTATCCTCACTTCCTTTCCCACAACGGCAAAGGTTAACGCTTCTGAAAACTTCCACGGTCATCGCCGTGGGCGCCCATGCTAAATTTAATATTATCAGGAACTCACTGTGCGTAAGCCCATTGCCTGCGTTGATATACTGAACTCAACATCAATTTTCATTCAGGGCTATCAACTACGCTCTGCCCATGGCTTTCCTCACAGCCACTACAGCACCCAACCCGTGGCTCAAAAGTGAAACTTTTCCTTCGAATTTTCGACGAACGCGGTGCTGCGTGGCTCACAATGTTAAGGCAGTGCTCCCGTTAATTAAAGCCTTCGTCGGAGCCTCCAAACAACGCCTCCCAACTCACTGGCTTTATTTGCCCCACTCAGCTTGCACGATCAATTTTCCCTGTCATTTCTCACCGTGACGCTCCCCTTCCGCTCCGCTGCTCACACTCAGAGGAAAAAACTTGCCACGTCACCGAAAGCTGTTCGCGCACTTTTTTGTCAATAACAGCCTGTTGCTCTGTTGCGAATTAGATGAGCTGGCACGGTGCGCTTCCTTAGTAAATCTCGCGCGCTTAGAAAGCAATGACGGCAGCACTTAGAACACACTCCACTGTAAAATGATCTGCTCGCTTAAAATAAATAGGGGTGTAAATCAATCTATAGGTCACAACTTACACCCAAAAAGGATGTAAGGGTGTGAGTTACAGATTAGTTTGCACCTTTTTTCACATTTAAGGATGTAAATTATTTTACAGTGTGCAACGTAATGCAGCGTGGCGGACGTTATACAGCCGATCTAGAAGCCAATCTGTCAATTTGCAAAGCTCTGCGCGCACAGTACACCCAGGCCTTCACGCAATTAAAAACCGGCTTTCAAGCGGCGAACATCGTCCTATAACAGCCGTTCGACATCCACCAGCAAATATCTATCGCGTGTCACTTTTGCCTATACCGGGACAGTTATTTTTACCTATGGAGCATCGCGAAAGCAGCTGACGTACAGTGCACTGTAAACTAATTTAAACCCTTAAGTGCATAACTCACACCCTTACATTAAAGAAACGGGGCGTAAGGATATTAATTGTAGACTGATTCAGCATGGTGGACGGGACTCAATCGAAAGCTGCCAACAGCGGCCGATTTTTACTCATTAGGTTCGCCGCTGCTTTAGTTGCTTCTATCATTATTGTTGATTGAATAATTCATACCATTTAACGTTTAAAACAATGCTGGGGCTATTGGAGACGCAAAGCAGGAAGGCGCGGGAATAAATTCGATCAGTATAGGTTTTTTAAGGGGCACCAAACTCTACGCACACGAGAATTTTGCATTTGGTCCCCATCAAAATGCGGCTGGGGTTCGAACCCGCGACCGCGTGCGCTGCAGCAGAACGCTACAGGCATTGAGCAACGGTGGTGAGCATTATCAAGTACCAATATATTATCTTCATTTTTGTACGAAAGTTATTCCCTCAAAACCTGCCTCTTCGAAGTTTTCATTTCGCGGTATTTCCAAACCACAGGCTGAGCAGTTACTCATTTTCTGTTTTCTGTAAATCCAAAAGAACTTCCTGCAGTTGTTATACTCGCTGAAGACATCATATCTTTCAAAAGTGATAAGACCAGTTTTCCAATATCCCGGAAATGCCGATTCCAGATAGCTCAATCTAAAAGAAGCCACAGTTATTAACTTTCAGCCATGAATCACAGAAATTTATCTACCACCCCAAAAGCTGCTTGAAGCGTTCTGGCATGCAGATAGGGAAAAGACTACATGGCGATAGATGTAGTAAAACTTGATTGAATCCAGCAGGCTAGGTGACTATTTGTTGCCGTCCCATTTCAAAGGCGATACCGATAAAATAATAATCATAATCATCATCATCATGCCTCCCCATTTCTCGTAGCGATGTCAAGTTCCCGACCAGCACCTGAAAAGCAAATCCCAACAGTTGATATTCACGTCGTATAGCATCATGTCTGAACGCATATTACTACCAAAAAAATTCGTCGGCCATTCCACTCTCTCAACGGTGGTTGACCAGCGAAGCTGTATAATATCACCGTAGGTTATATTTAAAGAGACACTTTTAAGAGAACACGTTATATTTATATAACAGAGTTTTCTCTTTTGTCGTCTCATTTATATTTTAACGCGCGTGACGATAGCTTTAGGATCACTGTGATAGACGGCCATGGGCTCTGCGACGACGCTAGAAAGGATGGCACTAGAAAGGTGACACTAGACACTAGAGACGACACTGGTGGGGTCGTTATCGTACCACAGTTTGTCGCACACGTTGCCGTTCAAGCCGGAATGAGGATCGAGAAAGTCTCTTTGGAACCTCGCGCGAACGCCCTTGCAATCTTCCAAATTTGCACCTTGGCGACGAAGGCGCTTTGCAGCATTCTCTGACTCACGATATGCGTCGTCGGTTCTCGCTCGTCAGCTTACGTGCTGCTGAACGTAAGCAGTGGCACGAGCGCGCTCGCGCTGGTGGCGCCGAGGGGCGCCAACCCTTTCCCCTTGGTCACATTGTCACGCACACACTACTTCACGCACTACGTCATACATTCACAGACGCACATCGTTTTAGACTTAGGTGACCGTTAAACCGAGCTCCGCCACGAGCATAGATATGTGTTTGCTTTTTTAACACGAAAGTGTTTTATGCCGGGGTCCACCAAGACTTCACTGACGTATTTCCGTCACGGAAATACGTCATAGAACATAATACAAAGAAAGAAACCAGAAGAAAAAGTTCCACAAACATGCAAAATTTGGAAATCGAACCCACGACCTCTCGGTCCGCGACGATAGATCGCCGAGCGTTTAACCCAATGCGCCACAAACGCATTTGCAGAGAGCTACACAGACCGGCCTTATATATCTAACACTCCTCCGTGTACCCGCGCTCTTGCTCAGGGCGGTGCCGCCGCCTACGAGCAGAAAAGAGAAGTACTGCATTATGACACTAACGCGCACCGACAGTGAACGCTTCGGTGGTCTCAGCACTACGACGCCTCGATGCCAGCATTCGAAGGGACGCTGGCATCAAGAAGCACTACCAACGCCACTTAGGTGGCGTTCACCGTACTCAGCACAGCGGAGCGTGGCCTCCGCAATTAGCTCTGAAAATGTTTCTGAAGTTGATCGCGGAGGCTGCAATTACGACGCGCTGTACGCGCTGATTTGACTCGGTGACGATTCAGTTACGTGCTTTGTCTTGCGCGTTGTATTAGTGTGTCAGTTACGTGCTTCGTCTTTCGCGTTGTGCTAGCGTGTGCAGCGTAGTGCAGCTTCCATATGCACGACGGTTGCTCATGGTCATCGACGTTGGTAGTCGTGATGGAGGAGACGTGCCACCAGGCGTCAGCGTGGGTGCATCAACGCCTAAGGGCGCTTTAGCCACAAAACACCAATAGACATTATATATCAATGTGCAATAAACATTACACTACTTCTGTGAAGACACGTTTCACTTTCGTGTTCTATACCGATTCCTATATAAGAGGGATCAACCACATTTTTTTGTTGGCTCTCTCAATCTCACTTTTTAGGGGAGAGTTAAGGGGAGAGTTCTTCCGCGCGGACGGTTACTCTATCTGCGCGGACGCCTTAAAATCGCGGATCCTATAGCCTTAGACAGCGTCACTGTAAAAAATACGTAACCACACCCCCTATAAAGGCATGTTGACCTCTGCGTCAACCAATATCGGCGTTCTAGGAGGTCCGAACACCTCGGCCTGTTCAAGTGTTAAAGCTGAGCAAGTGGAAAAGTTGTGCCGTCAACATTCGTCGCCACCAAATCTAGACGGCATTCGCTGTGAGAGAGAAGGGCAAGAAAGGAAGAAGTCCGCCTATACTTCAAAAAAACGGTGCCAGCTTTCACCTCAGCGCAGATTCGTTGTTTTTTGCTTCGTGAGTCATGCAGTAAAACCAACAGTTTTGCCGCTCACAGTATGCGGCCCTTCTACTAAAACAAGACAGTGCCATCTAAGGTAGAGTTAGAGAACCAACCAGTAAGCAACCAACACCGCAGCACTAGTTCTTCGATAAAAAGGTCATAGGAATCACCCGAAAACTGGGAAGAAATGGCATGCAGTTACTCCTTTTTGAGGGACTAACATCTTATCTTATATTGTGCTCCCTCTTTTTGAGTTCTCATGCTTTTCTAATGAGCACGGTGACTTTTCATAGGGATCGTACAGAGTGAACGGACTTCGTGGGAAGTGAAAAATCTCTCGAAATGAAGTCAGACTTGGACATGCAGTTACTATGGCACAAAGAGTGGCCTGCTCGTGCATTATGCCGCGCCCCCAGCAATATCAACGTAACCGTTACAGCGACATCTGTGTCTACCAGCCAATCCTAAACGAGCGTTACATGAGAAAAGCTTCGTGGAATCAGATTTCAAGTAACTCCTGTCAGGTCGGTTCTTAGTCAATCCAGAACTGCTCTTGTATAAAGAGAGCTTTGTGTCAACGGATTTTCGATGATTGCGGTTATAATCGCCGTCTATACAAAGTAAAAATAGCCGCTGTCAAACTGGCTCCCTGTGAATCAATAACTGGCCTTACCTAGAGAGAGCTATGTGTTACGGACCTTCAGTACCTGCAACCACCTCTACTCCCACCCCAGGACAAGCCTTATGCAGAGCTTAGTGAATGCGGACCTTCAAGAATAGCAGCAATCAGATTGGCTACCCGTCATTCAAGAAGCAGAACTCGCCTTACGTATCAGAGAGCTTTGTGACTACCGACGCTCGGTGGCAGCTGTAGCAGCTATACCTCCCCTTTTGCTGCACCATTCTAATGAGCAGGAGTGCTCTCATAATGATTGGAACAAGGGGAAGTGTTGCAGGTGTATAATGTAATATGAAAGCGCCCGACGTCTTCATCACCTGTCTCCGTCCTCCTTGACGGAAAAGCGAATCCGGTATGAAGCTCGTCTTGCTCTAATTAGAGCACGCCGACGCAGATTGGCGTTGGCAAAAGATGTACGCCGGAGTGAGACTGCCCGTATTAATTACGCCGGCATCACGACGCCTTGTCTGCAGTACGGATGCGAGTGGTTCAGGTCGAGGCGTCCTCACTTGTGTGGTCTTTTTTCTGACTTCGCGCGACTTTCTCGCTTGCACTAAACTTACGAAGCCAGAGGCTGAACGAGCTCGCCTCGTTGCCAACCTTGAGCCCTGCGCAAGCAGAGTAACTAACTCTCAGCCCATGTACCTTCAATACCCGGCGTCTGCTCGATGCACATCGTGGCGACGCCGTTCTCTCGAGATTAATATATTCTGGTCTTTCGAGAACGAAGTGCCTCTCGGCCATGACTCGTTCCCTGTTTGTGATCGACGCTGAAGGGCCGAAGTTTTGACACGAATGCGCCACGTATGCGATTGGCCCACGGGAGGGTCTGCGCATGACACACATGTCACGAAAATTATTCCGCAAAACAAACAACCAAACGTTCTTCACGCAAACCAACGACATAAAAGACTTCCGATACCATGTTCAAGTTTACAGGTACTGCTTCCGTGTTATCAAAATTTATTTATTTATTCATTTCAAAATACTGCGGGCCAATGCTTGGCCCAAGCAGGAATGAATTCATACATTCTTATACAATGAAAAGAATAAAAACATAGAATTTTAACAGCACACGTATACAAACAAAAAGTTACATAAAAAACATATATGTAACAGAATTTTAGCAGAAATAAGACGTTGTAGTGCGCCATTAAAATCTTGAGAGGAGGATACTAATGGCGGTAACGAATTTTATTCTTACACTGTTCTGTGGAAAAATGGAAAAAAACTGTGTTTAAAACGGTTAGTGTTGGCCAAAATTGGAGCAAGTGAACGCCCATAAACGTTACGAGTCCTCACTGGAGGAGGCCAAATGCACTCTGGAAGCCTGAGTTTATTTTTCTCTGATGATCTATTATAAAGAAATGTCAATCTAACTCTCCATCGGCTGATCTTCCTCGTTTGAATATTGTGTAAATGCATTAAGTGTGACAGGTAGTCTCAATAACTTGGTAATATACAGAACCCTCTTGCTGGCACCAGTTTGGCTCTGTAGGTAAATCTAACTTTCTGAATACATTTCACTCCTAACATCGCAAAGAATGCCACGTGTATAGGAGCTTGTGGCTAGAAGGGTGTTTCTTATATATGAACACTTGAAGAATATATATCTACTGTCGAGTACGCGACAAAACGCAATTTTTTTCTTCCCCCGTCTCACCCCGAAGGAAAACTGCCGGTGCAGTTTCGAATAAAGTTTATTCTCTTTTTGCAAGCTGTAGAACCAAACACGTGCCAGAGGAATATTTCTGAGGTCACAAGTACACTGCTTCCACAAGGTGATGAAAAGTGTATCGATGTAATGCACTAAATTCATATCAGCGCTAACGACTTCGAGTGTCTCGAGTTTTTCCCTGGGAAACAGCTACCAGTTCAAGGCATGCTCGAGATACGCATACTCTAAGCATGTGTCACTTAATTCTTTTAGTATTACATTACCGAGCACTACTGAAAAAATCAGTTAGCCAGTTTTCGTAGGCTCTAAACCTTTAAAAAAAAGTAGCATTTTCTCGCGACAGGTGAAGCATCGATTGCGATATCAAAGTAGTTCCATGGAAAGCTATGCGAAGTAAGGATAATAGTTTTAGCAGCCGTATGAACTTGTAAACATAGGCATACCAACTAAATTAACAGGCATTATTTCACGCGCCCATAAGCAAACATGAACACATCTCACTCGATGACTGCGGAAACTCGCTGTCAAAACGCTGGGGTGAGGAAGCGCGGAGGGCAGCAGTGAACGAATTCACCTTCGTGCCGACTCTCTCATCAACGTGAACTAAGCTGCGAAAACACATCTCGCGGCGGACTCTGTCCGCTTTGAAGATACAGTGGCCGGGCTGGCGCGCGCGGCAGCCTGGCGCACGACAGAAGACGGCGCGCTGCCTCCCCGCTTACATTCCTTGCGCGCGCGAGATTGAGCCACGATCGCTCGCTAACGGTCACACGCTTTTACTCACACATACAGCATACGGCGCGCAGCAGGCGATTTGATCGCCCTTGGAATTCATAGGGAACCTCACGGCGACGGTGACGCTGACGGTATAAATGCAAACGTGCGCTCGCCAGCGTGCGCTCATTCCTGGCTGCTCCTGCCTAGGCGCCTTGACACACTTCACTTCGTATTGAGCTATTGCGCAAAATGCACAATTTGGATTTGGCTACTATCCGTCGGCCAAACAGATTCCGCCGCAAGCTGGTCGGTACCAAATAGCACGGCCAGAATGGGGCTCATGAGCGTGATCGCGCACTCTAGTCCTGTCGTGCCCATAGTTAGCCACTTCAGTTGCATGTAGCTGCGTCTGCAGCGTAGCGTAGATTACCCTGCGGCCGCGTGGTGCAGCGACGAGCCCGCTCACTGAGGCTTTTCTTTTCTCAACACAATTTCTCGACACAATTTCTCAATTTATTTATTTATTTATTTATTTATTTATTATTTATTTATTTATTTATTTATTTATTTATTTATTTATTTATTTATTTATTTATTTATTTATTTATTTATTTATTTATTTATTTATTTATTTATTTATTTATTCGATTATTTTCTATTCATCCATTTTTTTCTGCTCTACACCATTCACTCCTTGGCGTTGAAGCCCAAGGCGGGTGCTGAAACAAAAAATAAAATAACATTCCCGCCCCATGTTCCTCGTGACGTCATAGAATTTTAGAGCGGCTGCTCGAGACTGCTTAATTCTTCATCAGAAAATACCCATGACACGACGCTCACTCGAAATCAAGCACTAAACCGCCCAAATTATGACACAATTTACGGATGCAAAACAAAGCAAACTGTATACGGAAAGGCGAACACGCGATGAAATACATAACACCACAATACTGTTGCCACTACAGGGGTAATGGAAACCCTCGCATACGGAGGACTGTTTATGACCCGGATGTAATGCTTTTCATCATGAACAGCGTGCTCGGCTGTCAGTAATTTGCCCTCTGTTCAAAGTATCTAGTGTCTAAAATATGTAAATATATGACGAGAAGTTACAGTAGTCTTGCTTTCATTGAGCGGGAATTAAAGCACTCAAGAAACACGTCTAAATAATACCTTCATACACGTCAAAGGGGACATTCTACCGGAAACCAATCAGAAACTCATTTTTGTACAGATGTCTTCCAATGCCATTCGAAAGACCTAAGAGATATGTCGATCAGCATCGCCATGATTTACAGCAACGCGGTTTGTACGTTCTTCGGAAATATGAAGCTCCCTGCCCTTCACGCGGGGTGTATTTGGGATCGAGCTTCGTCATCTGAAATGGTCTGTTTTGTGTCATTAGAACTTTACGCTCTGGGAGAAAAACGTTGTTCTTGCTATATATAAAGCGTGCTTTCTCCCCGCGTTTTGTGGCGAATACAGGTGGTGCGCCCCTTCCGGTGGCAGTTGCCAGCCTTCTCCTAGCTTGCCCTTTCCTGTCCCATGTATACATGTTTTCAAAACAAATAATGATAAGAACAACTATAATGTGCTGCGATCTTTGTTTGACACTCTATGAACTCAACCACCAGTCAGTTGTCATCCTTTATTTCTTTTCTCCAGCCAAGTTATTCGACAAAAGTTAAGCCGATGAAAGCAGGCAACCGTGCTTACAACATGAAGTCGGTTTTGGAACAGTCGACATATTTATAAGAATCTAATTCTTTGTTTTCCATAGAGAAAAAAAAACACTCTAGCAGTTTCAGTTAGAGAAGGAAATGTATTTAAAAAGTGTTTTGCTTTTGTTGTAGCCATCTTCGTAGTTGTTATCGTAGTTGTTAATTGTCGTCGTCAAGCAACCAACATAAATAATCCAGTGGCTAAGTCGTAGTCGATACGAGACTAATAGTTCGCGAGTTCATAGCGTTATGCACGTATACACCAACCACTTACATCATAGTAGCTGGTCAATCTAATATATATATATATATAGGTTCTCTGACTTACTGAAATTTCCGTGGCTCATGATTTTCAACAGCGCAGGCTTGCCCCCCACTCATCAAGGATGCCAGGGGCGTATCGATCGAGGACACAGCTGGACCGTATACCGAGGGAGAAGCCGTGCGACTGACCTGCGAAATAGAAACGTGTAGGTACAACCTGCGCGCGCTTCCTTACTACACCACCCATGTTCGAATTATTCACTGATGGGATGTGAAGTATGCGTTTCGATACCTAGAATGGCGCAAGAAAACAACGAATTACATTCAGTTGCAGTTAAATGGAAAGCCCATTGAGCAAACCGAAAAGTCAATAGAAACACGACAGATTTTGCATGAAGACTTTTGTTAGGGCAGCCAGCAGCTTCGTTGTTATTTTATGCCTCCGTACTGCAATTCCTCGCCTAACGATTACCACTACCATTTTTCTATTGTGTTATTAGTGGGTTACTGCGGAGAGAATTGGTTTCTCCCGAACTTTACGGTGAAATGAATTGGCGTTCCAGTTACTTTTGTGCTTCAATGCATTAAACGACGTTTGCTTGAGAGAGTTAACCATAGTTAACCAACTGATTGATTTCTGAGGCTTGATATGCCAAGTTAAACGCAACCGTCTATGAGAGATGGCATAGCTGAGTTGCTACGCAATAATTTTGACCACCTGCGCTTACGTAACGTGCACATATAAATTTAAGTACACGTATCTTCTGGCATTCCGCCGCCATCAAAACGACTCTGTCGTCGCGGCGACTCCAACCCACGACTTCGTACTGAGCGGCACCTCGTCTTATATACTGAGCGACCACGGCGGGGTGTATTTCTTTTATGAATCTCGACCTTCGAAACGCCGTATTTTTTATTTTATTTGCTCGCTTTCAAATGACGAGCGCCGCTTTCGCCCAGTGTACACAGCTGGTCGCTATCACCACGTCACGGGAATTCTTTTTTTCAGGCGACCACGACGTGACGCTCACGTGGTACCAGAACGGCACGCAGCTGAGGACAGGACCGGGGAACGGTGGCGACAACCGAGGGTGGCTGGAAGAATCTAGTCACTGTGGGCCCCCTGAGTCGCCGTGATCTGCACTCGAACATCACCTGCCTTGCTGTCAGCAACGTCTCGCTACCCGAATCGGCCACAGTGCTTCTCGACCTATACCGTAAGTTACGCGAAATGATGCAATCCCATCATTTATACCCGAACACATCCTGAGCGCTGTGTCTGTGTCGCTCCGTTTTATTGTTCTCTCCCCGTTTATTAAGCGCATGATACCTCTCCTTGTGTTTAGCGAACTCATCCAAATATTTGTTAATAAGGAATTGAAATTGAGCAAGTTGATCGTGATTGATGTCGAAAATTTTGCACTAAAACCAGACAAGGACGAAAGGAGGGAACACCACTGATCTCTACTTTAAGGGGCAAAACATAGTACAGATCAGTGGAGAACGCACCAAGAGCGCTTACTATCAATTGCAGTTTATTTGAGAAAAGTGGGTTTATAGTGGAGAAAAGTGAGCATGCGCCTACATGCGGAGAAATGCCACCAGAGTACAAAATAACAAAAATAAACACCATGAGAAGATACGTTTCAAACAGGGCTCGGTCACACATTCAAACATGACAAAAATGTGCGGCGTGAAATGTGATACAAATACGGCATATATACATGATATAAATGTGGAAATGTGTCAGCCAGCCCTATCTAGTTCTGCAAGAGAATTAGCTTTCTTATTCTCGAATTTTCTTCTGTAGTTCTTTATTTTCACCAGTGAACTTTTGGTTTCTGTTCCGCGTTGCGACAAGCTCTTCAAGTAGAGTCTTCATTTCCAAGGTGAGCGCATTGACACTGTTACACCTTTCACTGCAATGTTCCGCACTCTGTTTGAAGGAGCGAAGTTCATCACTTATTTCACGTTTGAAATCCTCGAATGCTTTACCCAGATCCTTCCCGCGTGCGATGACAAAATATTTACTGCGAAACAGTGTCACTCCCGTTTGGCAGCAGTGCATCCAGCAGCAATAGTAGGACTCGAACAAGCAATACGAATCTTACCTGCACAGGAAATTTCTTTGATGAGTGTTGTAGAAACCGCACGCACTGCTGCCAATCTGAAGAAAATACGCAGTGCGGTCAGTGTATATAAGCAGCGCTCAGTAGCTAGGTTGGTTTAAGCGCAGGCGCGGGGGCGTCGACGTACACCAGCTGATCCTGGGGGATACCAGTGAAGGCTTAGCCGACGCAAACGGCACCTGTCCTCGTCAGGTAACTGCCTTTCTTGCGCAGTTTCACCCACGCAAAAGCCGATGGATCGCGTCGGGTTTTGTCTTCGAGGCGTCGAGGATGGCGTCGAGGATGGCGTCGAGGATGGCGTCGAGGATCGCCATTTACGCTATGGCCTCGACACAAGGAAACACACCCTGTACTTTACGCATTAGGCTGCCATATCTATGAACTAACCATATGCACCACACCTTCTTATTATAATCCCGCTGTAACTCGTAGACAAATATCTAATGGGTGTTCTCTTTAAAGTGGATCGCACTGCAATTGGTGATATAGCTAATTATGCTGGCGTTGTTGGCAGCTAGGTGGCAATAACAGCAATGGCAATCCGCTTCATCTCCGCTGCAGTGGCACCAACGGCAGTTACCATCTGGAGTTGGCCGGCGCAGCAGACTGACGCCCCTTCAGGGTGGATCGGCACGGCTACGCAGCGCGCGCCACCAAATAAGAGCGCTCCCGCGGATACAACCATCGGACCCAGCTTTCCGTTGTCTGCAGACGCCAAGGTAGCAGAAAGTGAGGCCGCGGCTCGGGCATCGTTTGACTCTCCTTCTGAACGCTTCTTCACGAAGCCCAGGAGCTTCGAATGCGAAGCCACTGGTAGCCGACCGGCGGCAAATGTGACGTGGTTTCTGGACGGAACTGCAGTAGATCCGGCCTTCAGCCGAAGTGTGTCCGAGGGCAACGTGACGACGAGCATGCTTCTGCTGCCGGCGTCTGCGCAGTCCGGCCGGCTGCTCGAGTGCCGTGCCATCAACGGTAACCTGCCCGAGAGCCGAGGCGTGCTCAGCCGCTTCCTCAAGGTGGACATGTCGCGTAAGTGAAAGGCCTAAGGGTCAGGTGTCTATAGGAACACAGTAGTGCGCTGAATATGCGGAACAACAATGCTCAATTTGACGCGTTATTAGAGAGTTACGCGTGTATGGCCGTTTACCAAGCGCCGAAATGTCGGCGACGTAGATGGCGGCAGTATGGCGGTGGTGATGATGATTTATATCCGCATCTCCTTCGAAAGGGTGCGTGATCTTATGCGCATTATGTATACATGCATAGAAGTATATCATTTTGTCTGTGCCTCCTTGATCCTTTCTTTGCTCAATAAAACCTCCCTCTCTATATTGTAAAGTTACATATGCCTGTAACGATTCCCGTTCTATCCAATCTCCACCTTTCCTCATTTTTTTTCGCCAATGCTTTAACCGTATCTTGCTTATGTCGTCTGATGACCAGTTAAGGTTTCCATCCGCTTTGAATCACATCTCTTCCAGAAGCTGGATGTTCCCTACGGGTCTTGTTGGATGAATACCTTGGCATCCCATTACGATGCACTTAGTGATTTTGGGACTAGAAGAAGCAACACTGAAAGCACCATCTTGTGCAACGTTCTTGAACCATGACGCATGAAAACAGTTTATTTCTTGTTTCTCCTTTGTTTGCATCATTGTTCTCACAGGAGGGAAGGAAACATTACTGGTTATAAAATAAATTTTCTTTACCATTGATATGATCTTTTGGGCATAGCCAGGGTTATTAGAGGCGACCGCTTACGTTATCACCTCGATTGACTGCCAGGAACGGTGGCTCGTGCACTAAGGTTGAGATGCACGTTAAAGCGTCCTAGGTAGGCAAAACTTTCCTGTTCCCCTTTTCCATGTCTCGTAGCCAGTGATTTAATCTAGGATAATAAACCACATGATTTTATATTGTATAAATTTTAGAGTGACAGAGAAGAAATGGCGAAGACAGGGAGGTTAACCCGGAGGCAAAACTTGGTTTCTTACATTAAACTGGGGAACGGGAGAAGGAGAGAAAAGCTATGATATTGGGACATTACAGAGGAACCACGAAGTAATTTTCACTATGCAGGGTTCTTTGACGTGCACCCAAAGCTCGCCCCCATCGAAATTCGACTGCCGCGATCGGGATCGAATCGGTGAGATTGTGCTCGGTAGCGCATCACCATTTTTGCGGAGCTACAGGTCTGAGTCATAATTTCGTATTTATATATTTCCATATTTACTTCTAATTTGCTTAGAAGATTGAGAACTGACATCGCCCTGCTTCACACTTACACTTTCTCTAGTTCTTTTTTGTTACACTTCCTATTCTTCTGAAGTACTGGTACCTTTCCAGTTTGCTGCGGTCCCTTCAAAATACAATGCTATATCTCAATCACCAACAAGATTGCATCAATCAACGTACGTAAAGTGACCAAACGCAATGTCATGCAGACAAGACAGAGGTGAGCATACGGCTCGGCCTGGGCCTCGATGTAAGCCGCATCACCGAAGGAGCGGATGTCTACATGGAGTGCTCGGTGCTTGCTGCCTCCAAGGTCACCGAGGTCACCTGGCGTCGCGACGGAACCGAAATCAAGGGACTCACTGAAGCCGAAGGCTCGTCCGACGCTCTGGTCATCTCGCGCTACCTGGTCATCCGAGGCGTGAGCGTCGACCAGTCCGGACGGTACACCTGCACGGCCAACACCGCTGACGGCGAAAGCGCCGAGAGCGCCCCGCTGGAGGTCCGCGTCAGACGTGAGTGCGTAGATGTTTGAGCCGCCGGTCCAAAGCTTCGGGGCTAGGGTACATCATTCGCTGTTTGCCATTGTCAAGGCATCTGCCTCATTGTCACGCCTATCGCTCCCGTTGTCTCGAATGACATTTGGTCGACCGAATGATTCATCACCCTTTTGGAGAATTTCTACACACGCTTCATTGCGCCCAACACAGAAACTGACAAAGTGAGCAACACAAAATGAAAACTGTTTTGTATTATGCCATGTTGATGATACGATCTTCCTGTTCCTGCGTTTGCTGTACCAGATATATAAGCAATTCAACGCTTCCGCTTCGTTCGTCCGAAGTATATTAAAGGTGTAATTTGCCTGTGTAAATTATAGGTTTTTTTTTTCTCTCGTCTTAGCAGTTTAGTTTTCGTCTAATCAGATCTTGCTCGCCAGAATAAACTGTTTATACAGCTTGTTGCATGCCGAACTGCCACGTAAAAGGAACTCTAACTAGTTCAAGTGGTGTACTTTCGATTTTGTTTCGAGCCTTCTTGTATTTTTTGAATGGCAAACAAAAACCCTTATTCACGAGTAAAACGCGCCCCAGCTCCGGCCAGTGGGAAAAGGTTGTGACCTAAGACAAGTATTTTGATAATTGGTGTCACGTTAACTTTCGCAAAAGAATGATTGGCTCATAGCGGGCTCGCTGCTCCACTACATACCTACAGTGCGCTGAAGTGATCTAGAAAGGTTGAGTGTAATATTCGTACCTCTGCTTCATGTGGAGGGGCTCCTTTATTCAATATGCACCTTTATGCCTCGTCAAGGCCAAAGCACATTGCCGGAACTTTGCGTTCGAACCTTTGTTCTATGCGATTCCACAACTTTGCTTCGGCACAGCGATGTTAAGTCCCGAGAGACTACCGAAGCTTACATTATAAATCGACACGGCGAGAAATGCGTAAGCCAAACTTCCATAACACTGTCAGCGAAATAGCACATTTCGAACGCAGGTGGTTATTGTTCATGACGTGATGCTGTAAAGGGACGTGAAGCGTGCCTGAAGCGCAGGCCTGCAGTGCTTGTATAAAGTTTGTTTCTTGGGAAAAACAACAACAACGGTTGTTAGTCAATGCTTGCTTGCTTGTTGGTTTTGTGCCCTTTTGTAGTTGAGTTCGCGCTGTGATATGAAAAGGAATGTATCAACCAGCTCAGTTCAGCGTATTCTAAGCCTAACATCCTTGATTGACTGTATGCAAGAAGGTTTTGGCTGTGCGTCACTGCAGACGCGCCCCGATGCGGCGTTCGGCGGGACAAGCTCCTAGCGGCGCGGCCCAACGAGCAACTGAACGTGACCTGCGACGTGAGCGCGGATCCCAGCGAAGGGCTGCGCTTCTTCTGGATTGCCGAGGATGACACGGGGAAGAGGCGTCATGTTACGCGGAGAGATGGCGCCACTGGAGCCGAGGAACCGGACTTCGAAGACCGGCTTCCGGAACTGCAGGACTCGAACCGTCTCGAAGTGCTCGTCGACGAGCACCTGTTTCACGCGACGCTTCTCTGCTGGGCGCGGAACAGCGTGGGCACGCAGCGGGAGCCTTGCAGACACCGGTTCAGCTGATGCGTAAGATTTCTTCGATCGAATCAAATCATTCTCTACGTAGCATCTTCGAGGTTGCCAATAAGGCGTCATGTGTCGGGCAAGGAAGCACAGCCTCTCAGATGCTAGTCACTTCATGCCTAAATTAGTATTTAACCTGATAGACTCGGAAACATTAGGTGGTAGGCTCAAAGGGGAACACCTGAGCAATCTGCGATTGGCAGATCACACTGTCCTGTTCAGCAACACTCTAGATGTATTGCAACAGATGATCGAGGACCCTTAACCAACAAGTCTATGTGCAGGCATGAAAAATAACGTGCAACTGGCTGAGGTAATCTTAATACCCTGGTTGGGGAACAGGGATTTGAAACTGGTAGTCATTGTCTGGATTCCAAAAAGCTAATCAATAATATACCGAGTGTTCTATTTTAACGTTTACAGAATCTTTAACAATCACCGGTCGTATTTAGCACAAATCTGCCTGTGATGATGGAATACAAGAATATGTATACGCGTACATTGCGTACACTGGAAATAAATACGCATAATCGACTTATTAACAAAGTTTTACTAAATAAATTTTCAACTAACTACTTTAACAAATATATTGCAATACACGAGTTGAAGCTAGTGATTTCACAAGGCACATTCACTTACAACGGATGTTGAAAATAACAACAGTTGTGAGATGAGCGCAGTCAAACTTACTTTAAAAATGCACTGCTGTACGACACCCTTTTTTATCAAAACGCCCTTTTATGCGTTGAAACTCAAAAACCACTAAAACACCAATGCATTTCGTTGCAAACTTCTGGAATGCATACCTCGTAACTAGTGTTGTCCTCATCAGGATTCGTTGCAAGTGGATATGTCTTTAAATGTCACCACCTATAATTCGTAAACTACAATACGCGGCATTAAGTAATACGCTTAAACGTTAATTAGTCAAATCTTCCCTTTCATTTGTTCTAGCAAGTAATGTCTGCCCCTGAGATTATTGTAGCATTGAGTAGAATTGTGCTCCATGTTTCGGGGCATCTTCAAAATTTTTGTTAAAGATAAAGCAAATTACCCCGTGCATATTTAGACGAAGTACTTAGAAGGATCCTCATGAAATGTAAATTTCCGAAATAATGAGCTGGGGTGTAAAGGGACGGCACAACCAAGTGATGGCCAGCAGCTTACCGTTATATTTAAAAAATGAACCAGTGCATACAACCAGCGCTAGCCTACGGAGCTCTAACAGGGGAGTGAACAAAAAAAAAAAAAAGCTTCAGAACCTAAAACCCACGCTCCGAGTGATGGAATCGTGTAATAATAAGCATAGCGCAAAGATCGGTGCGGATTGAAAAGCAAGCTGGAGTAGTTGATATTAAATTTAAAGTAGTAAAGTTCGGCAAGATATTTAGTGAACAGAACAGCTAACCAGTGGTCTAATAGCGCGACAGAGGTGGCGCCAAGCAAATTGCAAGTGCAGGCGAGATCGGCAGAATACTAAGCGGCGAAATGAAAACAGAAAATCAGCAGGAAATATAGAACGGGTTGGCAAAGGAAGGTACGCGTATACAAGAAGACCATGTGGAGAGCACCACGCGTACTGTACTGGACGTGCTGATGATGAGGATGATGCTGGTGATGACATCTTCTATGTTAAAATAAGCCCCTCCCCTACCGGGAACACGCGAAGCTTGTCCAAGTCGGGGGGGGGGGGGGGGGGGGGTTGGTTAGTATTTTTTTAGCGACTGAGACGTTCACGGGCCCACTGCTGCTGCCGTTCCTTCAACGCAGCCTGCTCTTCGGCCAAACACACCAAACGCGGCCTCCCCATCTGACTGCCGGGCCTGAATTTGCGCGAGACGGCGGGCGCAAGGCGAGCGAACCCGATCCCACCCTTACCCTCCTCCGGAGGGAGGGGAAGCCTGTAATTGGCTGGGGGCATGGCGTCATCGCGTGCGCCAACTGCGGGCGCCGCGTCTACTTCTTCATGCATATAAAATCCCGCTTTAAAGGGCGCGTATGATGAACCGACGGAGGCTGAATCGGTTAGCGGGGTGGTCTGGTAACCCAGAGGTCGGTGGTTCCGATTCCGCAGCCCGACGAGCAACTTTTATTTTCGCGCGGCTTAGGTTTTATTGCGATAGCAATTATATGGACACTTCAACCGGATTTCTGCCGTCGTCGTCGCCGTCGCCGTCGCCGTGAGGTTCCCTATAGATAAAATCTTCGCCGCGCCCCGTATGCCCGAGTGGAAGCGTGCGGGGACGCGCGCTATCACGGTGAGCGAACGCACTCAATCTCCCACGCGCAAGCAAGGAAGCAGGAAGCCAGCGCCGGAGGGAGCGGGGGGGGGGGGGGGGGGGGCGCACTTCTACTCTGCCAACAACCGCGCTCGTCGCTCGTCCGCACCGTCTCTTATCTCCACACGGCTCTAACCTTTATGCGCTGTGCATTCGCCGCTCAGCTTCCGTTGAAGCGATAGACCGCACGTACCTTCGCCCGCTGCGGCGTATGCTTGCTGCCAGCGTTTTGACAGTCGTTGTCTGCAGTCATTCAGTGTGATCTATTCGTGTTTGTTTGTGCGCGCTCACACCACGCTTGTTCATTCAGCTAGTCATAGTTGGGTCACATTTTCCAACGCACGCTACACATACAATGCTGCCCGGATCGGCAGTGCAGCGCTACAGGTGTGTCCCTTCGCACGCGCTGCCCACGGGAAGCGCTTCTCATCAACACCACCGTTTCACACGCACCTTCTCGTAGTCATTGAGTCTCTCTTCATGTCGGTCTACTTACGCCGCAGCACACCTGCTTACTTAATCAGCTCATGTTTACTACAATTCATATTGCTACCAATGCCGCTCACCTTACTTCGTATGACATTGCTGTGTTGCTATCGCATTCATTGCTTCGCCCTTAGGGCGAAACTGTGACATTTTACGTACGCTAACATCAGCGCCAACATCAACACCGCCACCGAAACGATTGCACAAGAGGCAATACAAGATTCGCTTGAAAACAAACATTAAGCTACGCGTAGATCTGTAGGTATGACAGTCGGAGCCAAAGCCTTCTGGCTATGAGCGATGGCTTGGTAACGCCGTAAGTGTGCAGTAAGGACAGAGTGGTAACGATGACGGAGCGTTTAAGTTGGCACACCAATACCTCACGCGACGTAATGGCGCTTGAAAACGTCGGCTCGGCAATGGGTGATTCTTCGCAATGACGAACGATCGCATTGTAATCATAGGGAACGAAAAATTACGCAGCAGGTTCTAGGGGCTGTTTCATTTGCGGAATAGGCAAAAATAACGTAATAGCCGTGATGTCTGACCTACATAAGCGACACCGCGCTATTTCCTAGTACTTGCGTAATATCTAGGTTCGGATTTCATTGTGGAGATTAGAGTATCCATTGAGGTATCGCGTGTTAAGCTCAGCACAAATTCTAGCGCTGGAAAGCATCCGACAGGGATAAATATTTTTTCGTGCCGTTCCAATAAGCAGTCTACCGTTTTATCTACCCATGTCGCAGTTGAGCAAGCGTCGAGCCTCGACTGCGTGGTGGGTAACTACACGGATACGTCATTCTCGGTCACGTGTGCGTCGCGCCGACGCGGCCGTGCCAGGAGCGGCGCACACGACCATGGAGCTCCAGCAGCTAAGTCCCGACTGCGCATCGAGCTGTTCGATGCGACGGCGGGTAACCGGTCGGTGCGAGGATTCTGGGTCGCCACCGAGACCGGCAGGGCGAGCACTGCCGGTGGTGAGCCGCTGTTCCTGACGGGCCTCAAACCGGCCACGGACTACCTGGTGGTGGCGCGGCTAGAACCGGAAGCGAACGCGTTCACCACTTACGTCAGGACTCTGGCACCTGCCCAGACTGTCAGAGAGCGGAAAGGTACGTGATATCAATTCCTTATTTACCCAGTAAAGACATTTGGGGGAACATGTAAAAAATAATTATGGGGTCTTTCTTATATCCCCTTTAAACGAGCACAAACACTTTGCCTTCTCTGCACAAGAAGTAATGGCGCAAAAAAAAAAGTGACAACGGAGGGTGGCAGGGAGTTGATCTCAAATTTTAAAAAAAAATTGCTTTGCTATCCCTACACTTGGTTACGTTTGAGGTGACCGCGGCGGCCATCATCGCCTGTGGTGATGGCGGTAATGCCCTAGTGGTAATTGTAGCACGAAGAGAATACAAATCAATAAGGGCACTAATAACAGTTAAGTAACATTTGGCAAATTATTAAATGCGCTGTAGAGCATTGACTTAACACAGTTAATATGACAGCTAACGACAGTTAAAAAAAGAAATGTCCTCAACCATAATAACACACGAACTATATACGCACACATTCAGTTACCTCGGGAAGTTTTAAGGCAGCGCTTGATAGACATAACATCCTCGATTCTGATAGCATCCACTAATGGGCGGTGCGTGTGTTAGGAAGTTCCTGCGTGCGTTTGAATATTTACAACTACAGCTTTGAATGAGATCTGATTTGAAATGTGGAGTCTTTATAATGCTGTACAATTCTAGATTTAGCGTGCAAACAGAAAAAAAACATGAAGGGGAGCAAATTAAAGGAGCCATAAGAGGCCTATTCTTACAAACGCATAAGGTTTTTTATCTTGCGCTGGAAGAGAGACAATGCTTTACGGTAATTAAAGCCGATACTGAACATAGCATTACAGTACTAGCCTCTTACAACCTCTAGAAACTAATATTACAACCTCTAGAACTAATTCAATCAAGACGTTTAACATCGAATCATGAAAGTCTTAATTTCTTGGCATGATTGGTTGAGTCTGTGACAAACATTATAAAAAGAAGGATATGTCTTAGTGGCGGCGCCAATTCTAATTGTCCGTTTGTAGCTTCCCAATAAAACAATCTTTTTAGGCAGTCACACCGTCGAGTTCGATCGCGAGGTTCAACGGAGAATCCTGACAACCTACATTGCTTGGTCTAACGAGTGTAATATGAAAGAAAACAAGCCAAGTGATTTGTGCTAGCGTCAGCTATCATTCATATTGTCTGTTTTTGCTTGTCACAGTTCTCTGCAATCATGCCTGCTGCGCCATTTCACTCTTCCTCACTGTACCTTCTGCGCAGAGCACGCATCAACGGAAAGCACAACCAGGATGCCTCCCATGACGACTACGATCACCGTCATCGTTTGCATTGTCGCTACCGCCACGTTAGGCCTAGCAGCCACCGGCACGGCGCTATGGTTCAAGTACCACAGGAGACGATCTCGACTGCTGAGCGCCGCCGCAGCTCGAAAACACGCCGAACACAAGGCGTACCTCGCTTCAGACGCTTCGTGCAGCTGATACTGCGGACAAGCGGAACGCGTTTGCTATTAGCGCTCTCATACTTTCCTCAAGTTCACTGTGTTCGCACCTCCAAGTCCTTACCAACAATGTCGTTCCCGATGAAAGCATCGCGAGAACGAGACGTGCCTTCACTACAAATGTGTACTTTATCACTCTTCTCGATACTGTGCGTCGTTAGATACGTTAAGGTGAAGCTCTACCTCAAGCGCCTCTATCTAAATACAGTAAAACCTCGCTATAACGAAGTTGAAGGGAGAGCCAGAGTTACTTCGTTATATTCATTATTGCATGTACTGTGCTATGGACTTCCCATAACGATTTTGAGAAGAACTTTCACTTGCTTTGTCATGTCCATTATTTCGTTATATCCGGTTTCGTTGCAACGAGGTTTCACTGTACATTGGGAAGGGAGAAATAGTTTTTCTCGGCAGACACTAACGTAGATTTTGACTAGGTTTGTTGCATTTATATGTAAGAGGCAGATAATACCGACTGCTTGGATTTGGAATTTTTATTTAGGCTATCTGTCATTGATGTTTAGGCTGTTAGGCTATCTGCAAAATAAATCTTGAAAAAGAAAGAACTTCACAATTAAGTTGAACACTCTAAATGAGTAATATAAATGATATCACAATTATGTCACCTGAATCCATTGAGACATTTAAAAGAGACATATGACTGATATAGTGTACAACACTCTGAAGTATATACCACTAATTTGTCGGTAGGGAATCTTGAAAACCATCGTAAGCATTGCAACAAGTTCACGTGAACTGCAAATTTACGTAACAAATCTGACCGCTTTTGATGCTCGAACAAATGCAGTTTAGAGGAGTTCGATACCTGTATTCGGTGCTGACTTATGGATTTGTCAAATGTGCGCTTGAGTGTTGTTTATTTTTCCTATCAATCATCGCAATTTTTATTAAAACATTTGATGCCCTGAATGAACATGCTGCAAATAGTCGGCATATATACAGATTTCTACTTGATTTCAACAAATTTCTTTCGACTCGATTATGCGGTAGGAAATAATTGCAGCATTTTACATATATTGGAATGAGGAAATCGGAGTTCGGCCCAAGGTGAAGTTATTTTCTAGCAGAGATGTTAAGAATGGCGATAAGGTTACAATTACTTGAAGAAGAAGAAAGAAGAAAAATATGAAAGAGAACCCATCTCCATTTGTATTCACACACTGAAAGCGTATGCTGAAACCGTCATGCTCATAGCCTTACGCCTAGGAATTTGTGTGCAAAAGTTTTACGACCAATGTTGCAGCATTTTAATATCTTAATTTGTGATTGTAAACCTTCCATTTCCTTTCCTGCATCCCGAGGTTCTCAAGTTCCATTGACTAGCTTTGCTACATCAGGTAGC
The DNA here is from genome assembly GCF_013339745.2 of Dermacentor silvarum. Taxonomy (NCBI): domain Eukaryota; kingdom Metazoa; phylum Arthropoda; class Arachnida; order Ixodida; family Ixodidae; genus Dermacentor; species Dermacentor silvarum. The sequence continues at coordinate 49,642,612 of NC_051163.1, forward strand.
ATCTTGTTACGAAGTCTCACAACCAATTGTGACAACTGCATAATCATTAATTTGTAAAAATATGGAATTCATTTCCTTCAGGTTGGAAAAATATGTTGCATTTATCCTTCCAAAAAGAATTCGCTGTCGTATTTTTTGAATACGTAATTCAATTTCATGCTATTAAGGCTATACATAGTTTCTGCCTGTTTATTTTAAGGTTGTACTTATTCTTGTCTTTGAGGTTAATGCGCTTTGTATTATATTTTTTCTCAATTACGTGACTTAGTGCACCGCGTAGTAATTTTTATAGACTGTATTTGTACGTACTTGTGTGGATGAACCGGGAATGGCTGTCTGTACGACGCGATGGCCACGCCAGCTATAGCGCAGGTGCGAACAGCCGCATTTATAGAGCGGGCCGAACCTGAAGTCAGGAAGCGGCGAAAACAGTAACGTACCGCACAGTGAAGACGAACATTGTGACGTTTCAGAAGCGTACTGGCAAGGCTGCATAGCCGTTTCCGGCGTGGCTGGCGTCATTTAAGTCCTCGTGTCGGTCAACTTGCGCGTCCCATATACGAGAACTAACTAAAGCCAACCTAACCTAACGTTTGCGCATCGTTCACGCCAAGCCGCTCATGGCGCGGCTTGGCGTAGTCATTTTTCTATGATTGATGTACTAACGGGAGGTCCCGCAGTATCATTTTTCACTACGCGGTTCTTAACTATGAAACCTTGTCTATATACATGTAACCTTTGCAATGTATTATAGTTTATACGAGAATAAAAACTCAAGTGAAATAAATTTTTGAGACCCACGCCTAAAGAACTAAACGCCACATGGAAGCCTAATGTCCTCGGTGCCGAGTAAACACAAAAAAATTAAATTATGGGGTTTTACGTGCCAAAACCACGATATGATTATGAGGCACGCCGTAGTGCACGGGGGACTTCGGAAATTTGGACCACCTGGGATTCTTTAACGTGCACCTAAATCTAAGTACACGGGTGTTTTCGCATTTCGCCCCCATCGAAATGCAGCCACCGTGGCCGGGATTCGATCCCGCGACCTCGTGCTCAGCAGCCCAACACCATAGCCATTGAGCAACCACGGCGGGTGAGTAAACACAAGGCTTTCGCAGAAAAATTTTATTCAGCATTTCTGAACCGTGAAGACAAAAGTTTGGTCAAACGTATCTCATTCCTTAAAAGGAACCAAGAACTGCAAGAGTGTTGCTACACACAACCATCGCCACTTTTGGGACATTGCAGAGCCTTTCTTGGGCTACTCCATGTACTTAAAGCAATGACAGTGGCGTTGGCACAACGAAGGCAAGAAAAACAAATTAGGAGGTCTCACGTGCCAAACTCACGATATGATTATGACGCATGCCGTATAGTGGGCGACTCTAGATTAATTTTCACCATCTGGAGCTCTTAACCATACACCTGAATCGAAGTACACAAGTGTTTTTGCTTTTTTCTCCCCTCTAAAAGCGGCCGCAGAAGCCGGAATCCAATCCTGCGAGATTGAACGCATCAACGCAATGTCATAGCCACTAAGCTACATCGTTGGATCCGGACGAGAGAAAGGCACGCTGTCACTTTTTCTCGTGTTTGTTGCGTTAACCCTACGGTTATTGCGTTACGTTGGCATAGTCTATACAGACCAACGCGAGATGAATCCCTCTTCTCTCAAGCAGTGATACGGTTACATAGCATTGCAGCTTATTGAATAAGTACACTGTCGCTAAAAAAATTCTGGCAGTCGAAATGAGATGCCCGAAAATGTTTTTATTCCGTAATTAGAGTGAGCGCACCGTAATGAACTTCTGTCCGACTGAAAACGAGTACTTTTGGTGCCTTTATTAAGCCGTTAGTAAGTTCTAAAGGGAGATTATTAGCATATAAAGCAAAAACAAGCAGGTGCAATTGTATTGAAAAACATTGTTCAATAATGAAATATCGTGTTCCCTATGCAGTAAAACCGCATTCGAACAGTTGACTATCCGTTGGATTCCAGGTAATGACGCGAATGGCCTGGTCGTGTAGCGTACATGAAAAGTAGAAATACTACAAAAATTTTCCCAGACATCATCAAAGTAGTTTAGGTGACTGTGGATAATGGCAAAAATAGATAGCAGGGCATTAGATGAAAACGCTGCGAGCAATAATCAGTGCACGAATACCCATTGCATTTTCATTTCCTCGTGTAGAATAGTGTGCCACCCTTATTTAAGGTTCACATCAAGGTGTACTCGAAAAAAAAGACCGCAGAGTCATAGGCAAAACTGAGATTACCACCGAACACCGCAACTACATATAGGAGTGAATATGGACGTTTCAGTGTAACTGAAATTTAGACATTTTACTTTGGTAGGGTTCATCGCTTGATCGTGATACCGCACCAGTTAACAATTTGAATTGGCACAAAGTTTAACTTTCCGGTTATAGAGAGAAATGAAAATGCTGAATATAAGAGAGTGAATAAGCGTGTCCTTTGGTAGATCGAAAAATACGGACCTGCAATATTGCCGTGGTTAATCGAATGTTTAATTATGTACGCCAAAGAAAACAAAACATGATCAGTGGAACTTCCTCGGTGACACCTAAGTCGGCATGGTTTCATCATGCTAAAGTTTAGATAAGAACTGCGACGCCTACCAAACAAATCTTCAAATATTTTACTTGAAGAGAGAATAAACATATACTGGTAATTTGTGATAGCTTATTTTATCAACTGTCTTAAACATTGGTATAACAGCAGTTACTTTAATAAATGGGCAAGAGCGTCTCCGTCAAAAGTGACGTTAACTATATCAGACAAAGAATAAGAAATAAAATGTGTGACAAACTGTAAACAACGTGCGCAAATGTTATCAGGTCGAGGAGAAGGATACGGACGTTGAAGTGAACTAGACAACGATGTTTCTCAAAAATCGAGGAACTACACTGGACAGAAGAAGAAGGCAAGAGGCAACAAATATGCAGCAACACAAGAAAGCTGCTGGATCAGCGATAGGTAAAAACTCGGACGTCATTCTTGGACTTGATAAGATACACCTTGCTACTGCCAGAGCGACGTGCCTTAATCTGGCAGCTTAATCTGGATCCTGCACCAGCCTACGGGCGGGACGAAAGAACGCAGTCCGCGGATAGCATACGCCACTGTGAACATCTCAGCCAAATATTGCAGTCGTGTGCAAAGTGTGGAGCTCACAAGCGGAGCGCGAAGTCACCTTTTTCTTAAACACTCTCTTTACAAAGCCTTCTACTCACTCTTTTCAGAGCTACCACATTTCGTCCTTTAGCAGATTCCTATAGACGGCTGCTATTGGCCGATAGCTGACATCAAAGAAGGCTGCTTGGATCAGTGCGATTCTTCCTACTGCTACTGTCGTATGTTTACTGAAACAGTTTACTAAACCAGCTGAAGTTAGCGAAAATCTGCGTTTCGAATTTCGATTGCAATTACAAATTTCCGGAAGAAGCCGACTATCATCTGCTCGCACTCGATCGTGGCCGCCCAGGTAGGAACGAATCTTTGGTCACACTGCTTATCGGCGTCGTAGCTGTCGGGTCCCCCTACTTTCGATTAGTTTTGAACACTCAACTAGCCTCGAACCAAGCGAAACTTAAGGTAAGAGCACAGGTGCACGCTTGCCAGCGTCTGCTCACTCCAGGCCGCTTCGACATCGCTTCGTATTGAGCTATTGACAGTGCTTCAAGAGAGAGAGAAAATTCATAAGGGAAAGGCAGGGAGGTTAACCAGGTTGAGCCCGGTAGGCTACCCTGTATTGGGGAAAGAGAAAAGTGCATAAAAATGCCCAATTTTGATGTGGCTACTATGCGTCGGTGAAACTGGTGCAGGAGAAAGCCGGTCCGGTCCACGAAGCACGGGCAGACTGCAGCACATGAGAGCGAGCGTGCACTCTGTCCCTGTTGTGCACATGGCAAACGTTCTACAGTTATATGTAGCTGCGTCTGCTACAAAGCGTGGATACCGCGGCCGCCGCGAGGTGCCGTGACGAGTTCGCTGCTGCTCGCTGAGGACAACCGCTTGCTGTGAGGTATTTCTATGAGAGACGTGCCTCCAGACATGTGGCGAGCCGGCCCGAGCGCCGGCTAGAACAGGTCGTCTGCTTCCCGAGTTGCATACCTTTTAGGTGTGTCGGCATTATGGCCGAATCTCGTTACGTTGAGAAACCTTAAAACGCGATTCCGCAGTGCAGCATCCATCGCTTACCCGATGTAGGCACAGCCAACGTACTAGCAGGCGCAAACGAAGGCGACGTTCCGTTCAACCCTCGGAAATTGTGCGATTGCAATAAAGATCGATGCGAAAGGAAATCTGCTACTTACCACTCGATGCGAGAAAACACAGCCGCGCATAGCTTTCTAGTACACGGTAGCACACCAAAGGAATGAGACCCCGTGACATCAACTGTAGGTTCAGGGATAGCCATCGGGAGTAGTGGCGTCAAGGTGAACATTCAAAACAATTTAAACTGCGTGCCATGGTGACGTTAAGTAGGCGGAGCGTTGCGGGCACGCCCCGCTCAGCCGTATAGATTGTGGTTGTGAAGAAGAGCCGTAACCTTCGCAGTGCAAGTCATTGAATAATCAGTGGGAGCACCGGAAAGGGGGATCAAAACACATCGTTGATTGAAAATAACTCTGCTTCTGCTGAACGCATTGAAGTACTTTTTGAAGCAAAGTATTTCTGATACAATCTATTTTAGCTTTACAATGCATTTCTTAACTTCGATAAAAACTGTTACAGGGTTCCTTTAAGCGCGAGACCTTAGTATCGTTTTCGAAACGCACGATGAATGTTGCCGTTTTGGATAGCCCGGTTAACCGATTACTAAATAACAAGCGATCCTAACTAATTTGCATCTTAACATAACATTTCACTGTGTTTTGAGTATGCATGTGCTCTCTATTTCCAGAAATAACGGCGTTCAGATTGATCTTGTTTTGAATAATGTGCAGTGGTGGTTCCGCTTTCTGGGATTAACAGCCAGTGCATTCAAAACAAACGTTCCTTATCATGAGTGTGGTTGTCTGCTACAAACAGAGCAGACCCATGGTTACCGGAAAAAACAGTTCTACCATTGCATATAGACGGGCTTTTTATGCCTTCTGAACAGTCGCTAGTCGTTTCACGGCGAAAAAAAAAAGGGATCAAAATATTTGCCTTTTAGGATTTCGTGCCCACACAATGAACAACGTCCAAGTCGGAGAGTGAAATTGGACAATCAGTAGCATCACCAATGGTATTCATTATCGCAGTGCTATCGTCACCTTGATTAACGGGAGCACATATGATCTCTACATTATTCAGGCGATAATACTGTTGCACTTCAGCAACTTTCTTTTCCAACGCCTCATTTTTGTTTGTTTGTCTGTTCTTGCGACGCGAGCACTCTTTACTGCAAAGAACTCGCCCTGTATCGCCCTCAGGTCTTCAAAAACATCGCTCAGGTGCTGAAAACTTTAAGACAAGTTCCTGCATCAGTCAACGCTGAGCTGATGTATTCTACCACTACACTTATAGACAAGTGTCAAGCTTATTACAAAACAGGCTTTCTAGAGCCAGTCGCCAAGGAAGCTCAGCATGGTAAGGCATAGCGCCGAAGGCAATAACGCGGCGGGTACAGCAGCGGCGGCTACGACCTTAAGGAATAAAAATAAGCAATCAAGCAGTACGAACCTGTGCACTAAAGATCCGTGGAATTCAGAAGCAAGTCGACAAGCCGCGAATGCTTACGCCACGCGTCGACGAGGCACTTGTGGCATCCTTGTGTATACTTGAATTGGCATCGCAGATTACGCGTTCACATTTCCACACCAACTCCCATGAAAGCACGCTGATCAACTATGGCAGGCGACGTCAAGTGCGCCACCAAAGTAGGCAGATAACCACTGTCACAATGAGTGGACACGCAACTGCACCAGGTCCAGACGGTGATCGGAGGCAATTGATCAAGTGTAAGATGCGACGGCAATTCGCAGACGAACTGCGCAAGGAATTCATGGAGTTCAGAAACAGGCCGACCAGCTGCCTGCCACAGTTGTTGCTGCAGCTAAGTGTCGACGAGGTACTTGTGATGACCTTGTGCACGCCTGTATCGCCTGTATCGGTGGTGCGACGAATAGACCACGTGGTTACATCAGATACCGCGAAATCAAGCCAAACAGCGTTGACAGGGCACGCCGAGCTAGAATTCCACGAGTTGACTGCGCAGCCGCACCACATACTGTGAGATGACGCTATAGTCGGAGGCAACCGGTCATGTCAAGATTACGACGAACATTTACAGCTGTGCGGCACCAAATTGCACAAAATTCGCCATGTGCTAGAAAGCCCATTTTGTATTGGCTCGTGACTCCACCTTTCGGACGCCACCTAGAACAAAATAGCCGGCATCTAGTCGTTGCGGTGACAGGCATGCATGCATCAATGAATGAATGAATGAATGAATGAATGAATGAATGAATGAATGAATGAATGAATGAATGAATTTATTTGATATATTCTCACGACAATGCATGAAATGGACCGCAACGAAAAGCCACAGGAAGCAACTTGAAAGCGTTCCTAGGCCCGACAAAGGTATGACAAACAAGCATTCCTCTTCTAGCCCGGCTATGGCTGCGCTGGTTGTGCGCGTGGCTGAGCCCAAGCGCGGACCACGCGCCTGTTCTTAGAAATAATCTGTAGCCGGTGAAAATACTGCGAAAGCCGAGATGGGTGGTCGTTTTTTACGCGCTGTCTTTCCGCGCGCCTAGTGCCGGAAGCAACGTCGATATTCGGTGGCACGTTGAAGCGAGAGGCCACAACATAGAGCAGCCTCACTTCTATAGTTTCGTTTTTGATCGCTATGGCACCTGCCGTATTGCAGATATCGAAAAAAAAAAAACGTTTCCGAAAATGCTTGATATATTCGTACTACCGCCTTTTATTTCGCACCCGTCATAATCAAATCAGTAAAACGAGAAATAAAAAACCTCATTGCACTTTCCCTTGACTTCTAAACCTTAATCCGCTTGTAAACTCAACGCGATCGTTGCTGCGCCTGTACGAGTAGAGTGGTGTCGCGTCGCAGCCTTATCAAAATGACTTTTTTAGCGTGCGTCACTAGCTTTATTGGCTTCGCTGGCTTCACAGTCAGCACAGCTTAGCGTGTGCGCTGCCAATTTTTCACGGCTGCACGCCTATACAGCATAGTGCTTTTTTTTTTTCAAGACCGCTTTTATAGAGTCTGCTTTAGTGGTTTTCGCGTTGCCACGAGCAGTCAATTTTCCTGTGTCCCTTAGCAGACGCGATGCAAGCCAACAAGTTTACAAACTCCCGCAACAATTACGCCTGCTCTATGCTGCAATGAAATAATTCTGGCAGAAATAGTCAAGCAGATTTCTCCAGTTTCCGGCAGATGAAAGGAGAGTCACCGTTCTTTTTTGGTTTGAGACACGGTGCCGGTTGAGTTAGAAGGGGAAACCCGCGCTTACAATAAAGAAAGCGTTTTTTTTTTATTGTGTGTGAGAAAGAAAATCAAGCCTGACTGCTATTAAACTTCCAAGTAAATTTTCCTGCTACAACTCACCTTCTTTATGCTAACGCAGCTTAACATGAACGTGGCAAATTTGTGTTCATGGTGACGGCAGTACACAAAGGACGGCGAGACGGAGCGAAATAATCACACAAGCCATGCGCTTGCAATGCCTGCTTCATTTTCTCTGTGTCGTCGTCTTCTTCGCCCTGCCGTTATAAACTTTAACCAACTCGTCAACTTTTGAAGTATATTTCTAAAATTGGTGTGCTTTACCTAGCGAACACAAAATGTGCTGCGCAGCTGGTTTGTTTGTGCCTTTGATGGTGCAGGCACAAAGGTCAACATGACCCTTGATTTGCCGAGGTTCTGTACAGCGTATAATATTTTGAAACCAAAAACATGATGCATCATAATTTCAATCAATCCGTTGAACCAGTCTGAGACCCCTATTCGCTGCAGCTTAAACATTTTCGTTTTTGTTTTACTTGTGCTGTAGATTTCATGTGTGGTTTCGTTATGCCAACCAACAAGATTTGGAGAAACTGCCCAAGGAGAATGTGCGAAGGGAATACAGGACCACTCTACCCATTTTGCGGGTAGGTAACTACCTATAGACCACACAACAACTAGGCTGGCCTGGTCAGCAATGCCGTTACAAGGCCACCTGGTGTTTACCAAAATGTTTATCGGTGGCATGACTGGCACTTCTTTCAAATCACTGTTCCTACCCGAAATTACTGTTTCTACTGCTTACCCCGAAATTTCACGTTGGGACACCCACACATTTTCAGTTGGCCCACCCCCAAATTTCAGTTGCCCCAAACCGACTACAGGCTTCTCCATGCATTTTCTATTGAGCCCTATGAATCCCTATGAGTGAATCTGATCATATGGGTATTCTGTCTCAAAAAATTTTTTAATTGTTTGTTATCGCTTATAAAGCTACTAAACACCTACATTTATACCATTATAATGATTCAATATTTTCGCACATTATCCATTTTTGTGCAGATGGAAGGCATCACACATTTCGCGTGACGGACATTTTGCTGGCGTACTCGCCAAAGAATGTTTACGCATTAATAAACTACGCGAGTGATCTAGTGTTGTTAGGAAACAGTGAAAAACCTGCATGTAACGTTTCTCACACTTGTAGTAGTGTTAGCTGCTTTGCTGTAATTGCGCATGGGCGATACAATATTAACAACTGCAAACACGGCTCACGTTCCCACAAATGTTTCAATTCTTGAACATTTCAGGAATTCAACCTGGCAGTAACAACGGAAGCCCTACGGCTTTGGAGCCGATGATCGAATAATGTTTATTGCATGCTACCTTACTCATCCTCCGTAACGACTCTGGCAGTACTTGATCAGTTTTATCAAATGCTGCATCAGCAATGTCGGCGTCTGGCTCAAGGAGAAAAACCAATAGCGGATTTCCAGCACACCTTCCGACTTTTAGTGTACGATCATATTCTTCTAATCGAGAGACATGTAATCCAGTATCCGCTTAAAATATAGCAGCCTACTGCTAGACGGGTCATACGCAGCTAGGGCACAAAACAACAAAATGGATCATGCGGCCTTGAAGCGAAGCTGTTTTCCTCTATCCCTCGTATCTATCCCCCTCATACACTCCCAGGTGGAGTGGGGGGGGGGGGGGGGGGTACCCTGGTTTACCTGCGTCCGCATCCTGAATCGCGGACAGGAATGGCGCCGATAAGATTGGACAGGAATGGAGCTGATTGTTAACGCGGCCTGCGGTTCTGTGCTTATAACGTCACGCGCGTTTGTAGGGAGAAGGGGAAATAGTGTGGTGACAGCGCTGCAGCAATGGAGACGGGTAGGGGGAGAGGGGGAAAGAATGTGGCGATGGCGCCTGTGCACGAGGCCTGAGCTTTTGTAGTTATAACGTCAGACGCGCCGGAAGTGCCGGCGCGGCTGCAGCAGCAGTTGTGGCAGATGCATGGCAGGTGCGGTGACCACGACGGCGCTTCGGTTGGCGTGGTTTTGAGCCGTATGAAAAAGAAAATGTGTGATTTCATAATGTATGCAGCCCATGTATGCAGCCTAAGCCGCTTCACTGGTAATCCGTCTGCATATGAACGTTGCGGCCCTACGAATTTCTGAATTCGTGTCGGAAGTGATCACGCAAAATATGCATTGTGGGTATAGTGGTTTACGCATATTCTTGTCCAACCGCTTTCGACAAATGTGACACTAAATTGAGCTAGACCTTTGTGTCAGCCCAGACGGTCGAAAGGAACCGTGAGGTATGTTTCGAAATCTCTGAGATGGCGTGCAAATGACGGACGCGGCAGTAACCTGGCATTGTAGTACACGTATCCCCATCTTTATCTCTGCGTTTGCACAATGAAATGCAGTTTGGCCATAGAAAACGTGAGGAGATGATGGAGATAGCTTCTGTTTTTTTTTCACATACATGGAAACGCAGCTTTTTCCTATCTAACCGTGGTATTTAAAATTTAAAAATAGTTTTTCAAGTTCGTAACATAACAGTAGACAATACGAACCACCTTGAAGAACGATTATGTCCTGTAGTCGTGTTCGGGTCTCAGGAAGATATAGAATACAGCGATAACACACGCAAAGGCGCGAAGCACGCAGGAGTGAATAAATGTGAGCCGGAAAGCACGGTGTCCTTCTCACCCACTAAAGGAGGAGAGAGTCCTTCTCACCACTCTTCCGTTTGGTTGCCCATAGCAAGTTTGACGCTTTCGATGTCTGCAATCCGTTAGGAGAGCGCTGGTGTCTCGGCAGAAGGCGAGGCAACAGACGAAGTCTACGATTCCGCCCTGCGGCCGCACGAGGCTCCCCCTCTGCCTGCGATCTTCAACGTCCCAGGATCGTGAGACAGCGAGTGTTCGCAGCCTTTGATTGAGATCTATTGATGTTTGCCCGTGCGTGTGTGAGGCAGTGCTTGTTAAACCATTTAGTGTTCGAATGTTTACTGCAACTGTTGCGGCCCATAAAACTACGAAATTCACTTAGTGTAAATCTCTGATACGAGTACTTGGCTATCGATACCAATGTAGCGCGTTTCGGGCGAAACTGCGACTTTTTTCTAGCACACTCGTTGGCACTACGTCATTAACTAATGGAAGGTCTGGCGCCCCCCCCCCCCCCTCCCACCCTTGTTTCTCACTTGAAAGTGCTATTACTCCACGCTTTGTGGCTACCCGCCCCGAGGGAGGCCCATTTTAAAACAGTCTACGCGAGTTGAAATCGGTTAATTAATCGGTTAATTAATCGGTTAACGCAACAGGCCAACCAAGAGACGAGGAGGAGCGGTCGTGTGACTGCATGGCAAAGACGTGCTAGACGACGAATGGGAACTGACGTCACTCTTGTACAAAACGAAACGACTTTTTTTTTTTTTTGCCCCGGTTTTATCACATGCATGACCCTATTTGGGTCACGACGTGCCAAAAACTGAAAAGCGTGCAAATGAGCACTTGATTATATCTTGAAATACCGGTAAAGATATAGGCGCCCTTTAAAACTTACCGACCACTCCCATATTAAGAGAAAAACATGTGGTAACACTTGGAGGGTTAGGCATATGCGAAGGAATGACATAGTCAAGGGGGAATTTTTCTCTTAGACGCAGATAAGGATACACCTTACAGGGATGCTTTTGTCCTCTGCTACATGGACTCGAACGCTATTCCGAGATAAAAAGAGGTCCAAGAATAATTTTCATCCCAACAATATCTTCTTCTGCATAATATAGTTTTTAACGTTGTTGAAAAAACATCTCTTCGTCTGCCTATACATACCCACATTGCAAGTAAATCCTCGCTAAGAACGTGCGTAGCCGTCGGTGAAAGACATCAAAGGACTCAAGGGCCCCCACGAAAAAAGCAAAAGAAAAAATATCTTCCGACGAACAAATTGTCCTGTGGTGTAGGAGTTCTTTCAGAGCGCCAAACACGAGCAAAACACCGCAAACACCTTGGCGTTCTGAACGAATATCCAATTGGTGTTTACCAAAATGTTTATCGGCGGCATGACTGGCACTTCTTTCAAATCACTGTTTCTACTCAAAATTACTGTTTCTACTGCTTACCCCCAAATTATAAGTTGGGTCATCCACACATTTTCAGTAGGCCCACCCCCAAATTTCAGTTGGCCCAACACTACTACAGGCTTTTCGATGCATTTTCTATTGAGCCCTATGAATCCTTATGCGTGAATCTGATCATATGGGTATTCTGTCTGAAAAAAAAATAATTTAATTGTTTCTTATCGCTTATAAAGCTACTAAAAATCTACATTTATGCCATAATAATGATGAAATGTCTTCGCGATTCATCCATTATTGTGCAGATAGAAGGACTCACACGTTTCGCAGACGGACAGATTTTGCTGGCGTACTCGCCAAAGAATGCTTACGCATTAATAAACTTCGCGAGTGATCTAGTGCTGTTATGAAACCGTGAAAAACGTGCATATAACGTTTGTCACACTTGTCGTGTTAGCTGCTTTGCTGTAATAGCGCATGGAAGATACAATATTAACAACCGCAAACACGGCACACGCTCACAAAAATGTTTCAATTCCTGAACATTTCAGGAGTTCAACCTGGAAGAAACAGCCGAATGTCTACGGCTTTGGAGCCGACCATCAAATAATGTTTATTGCATGCTACCTTACTCATCCACCGTAACGACTCTGGCAGTACTTGACCAATTTTATCAAATGCTGCATCAGAAATTTCAGCGTCTGGCTCAAGGAGGAAAACTGATAAAGGATTTCCATCACACCTTGCGTCTTCTAGTGTACGAGCATATGCTTCTAATCGAGAGACATGTAATCCAGTATCCGCTTAAAATATAGCAGCCTACTGCTAGACGGGTCATATGCAGCTAGGGCACAAAACACCAAAATGGACCATGTGGCCTTGAAGTTATGCCGCAATTGTTATTTTTTTTACAGCAAAGCTGTTTACCTATATGCCTCGTATCTATCCCCCTCATACTCTCCCAGGTGGAAATGGGGGGGGGGGGGGGGTGCCCTGGGTTACCTGCGTCCGTATCCAGAATCGCGGACAGGAATGGAGACGGCACGATTGGACAGGAATGGAGCTGATTGTTAACTAGGCCTGTGGTTCTGTCGTTGTAACGTCACGCGCGTTTGTAGGGAGAAGGGGAAATAGTGTGGTGACAGCGCTGCAGCAATAGAGACGCGTAGGGGGAGAGAGGGAAATAGTGTGGTGACGGCGCCTTTGCACGAGGCCTGAGCTTTTGTGGTTCTAACGTCAGGCGCACCGGAGGTAGCCGGCGCGGCTGCAGCTGCGGTTGTGGCACATGCATGGGAGGTGCGGTGACCACGGCGGCACTTCTGTTGGCGTGGTTTTGAGCCGTATGAAAAAGAATATGTATGATTTCATAATGCATGCAGCCCATGTGTGCAGCCTAAGCAGTTTCACTGGTAATCCGTCTGCATATGAACGTTGCGGCCCTACGAATTTCTGAATTCGTTCGGAAGTAATCACGCAAAGTATTCATTGTGGGTATAGTGGTTTACGCATATTCTTGTCCAACCGCTTTCGACAAATGTGACACTAAATTGAGCTAGACCTTTGTGTCAGCCCAGACGGTCGAAAGGAACCGTGAGGTATGTTTCGAAATCTCTGAGATGGCGTGCGAATGACGGACGCGGCAGTAACCTGGCATTGTAGTACACGTATCCCCCTCTTTATCTCTGCGTTTAGCACAATGAAATGCAGTTTTTACCATAGAAAACGTGAGGAGATGATGGAGATAGCTTCTGTTTTTTTTTTTTTCACATACATGGAAACGCAGCTTTTGCCTATCTAACCGTGGTATTTAAAATTTAAAAATAGCTTTTCAAGTTCGTAACATAACAGTAGACAATAAGAACCACCTTGAAGAACGATTATGTACCTGTAGTTGTGTTCGGGTCTCAGGAAGATATAGTATACACTGATAACAGACAAAAAGGCCAGAAGCACGCAGGAGTGAATAAGTGTGAGCCGGTAACCGCGGTATCCTTCTCACCTAATGAAGGAGGGGAGAATACTTCTCATCGCTCTTCCGTTTTGTTGCCCATAACAAGTTTGACGCTTTCGATGTCTGCTATCCGCTAGTAGAGTACTGGTGTCGCGGCAGAAGGCGAGACAAGAGACGAAGGCTACGATTCCGCCTGCGGCCGCACGAGGCTTCCCCCCCCCCCCCCCCCGCCTGCGCTCTTCAACGTTCCAGGATCGTGAGACAGCGAGTGTTCGCAACCTTTGATTGAGATCTATTGATGTTTGCCTGTGCTTGTGTGACGCAATGCTCGTTAAACTATTTAGTGTTCGAAGGTTTACTGCAACTTATGCAGCCCATAACACTACGACTTTCACTTAACGTAAATGCCTCATACGAGTACTTGGCTATCGATGCCAATGAAGGCCCTTTCGGGTGGAACTGCGACTTTTTTCTGACAAACTCGTTGGTTCTACGTCATTACCTATGTAAGGTCTGGCGTCCCCCCCCCCCCCCCCCCCGCCCGCTTGTTTGTCACTTGACAGTGCTGTTATTCCACGCTTTGCGGCTACCCGGGCCGTGGGAGGCCCATTTTGAAACAGTCTACGCGAGGTGAAATCGGTCAATTGCACGCAACAGGTCAACCAAGAGACGAGGAGGAGCGGTCGTGTGACTGCATGACAAAGACGTGCTAGACGACGAATGGGAACTGACGTCACTCTTGTATGAACGAATCGACATTTTTTTTCCCCGGTTTTATCACATGCACGGCCCTATTTGGGTCACGACGTGTCAAAAACTGAAAAGCCTGCAAATGAGCACTTGACTCTCTCTTGAAATACCGGCAAAGATATAGGCGCCCTTTAAAACTCACCGACCACTCCCATATGAAGAGAAAAACAAGTGATAACACTTGGTGGCTTACGCATACTCGAAGGAATGACATAGCCAGGGGGAATTTTCCTCTTAGTCGCAGAAAAGGATACACCTTACAGGGATGCTTTTGTCCTCTGCTACGTGGACTCGAACGCTACTCCGAGATAAAAAGAGGTCCAAGAATAATTTTCATCCCAACGAATAGGTGAACCTCTCCTTCTGCATACTCTAGTTTTTAACGTTGTTGAACTAACATCTCTTCGTCTGCCTACATACCCATATTGCAAGTAAATCCTCGCTAAGAACGCGCGTAGCTGTCGGTAAAAGACATCAAAGGACTCAAGGGCCCCCACGAAAAAAGCAAACGAAAAAATATCTTCCGACGAACAAATTGTCCCGAGGCGTAGGAGTTCTTTCAGAGCTCCAAACACGAGCAAAACACCGCAAGCACCTTGACGTTCTAAACGCGTATCCAATTGGTGTTTACCAAAATGTTTATCGGTGGCATGACTGACACTTCTTTCAAATCACTGTTTCTACCCGAAATTACAGTTTCTACTGCTTACCCCCAAATTTGAAGTTGGGCCACCCGCAAATTTCAGTTGGCCCAACCCTACTACAGGCTTCTCCATGCACTTTCTATTGAGCCCTATAAATCCCTATCCGTAAATCTGATCATATGAGTATTCTACCTGAAAAAAAATTAATTCTTTCTTATCGCTTATAAAACTACTAAACATCTACATTTATACCATTATAATGATTAGATGTCTTCGCAAATAATCCATTTTTGTGCACATAAAAGGCCTCACACGTTTCGACGGACGGACAGATTTTGCTGGCGTACTCGCCAAAGAATGCTTATGCATTAATAAACTTCGCGAGTGATCTAGTGTTGTTAGGAAACCGTGAAAAACCTGCATATAACGTTTCTCACACTTGTAGTTGTGTTAGCTGCTTTGCTGTAGTAGCGCTATGGACGATACAATATTAACAACTGCTAACACGGCACACGTTCACAGAAAAGTTTCAATTCCTGAACATTTCAGAAATTCAACCTGGATGAAATAGCCGACGACGTACGGCTTTGGAGCCGATGATCGAATAATGTTTATTGCATGCTACCTTACTCATCCACCGTAACGATTCTGGCAGTACTTGACCAATTTTATCAAATGCTGCATCAGCAAATTCGGCGTCTGGCTCAAGGAGAAAAACTGATAGAGGATTTCCACCAGACTTCGCGACTTCTAGCGTACGAGCATATTCTTCTAATCAAGAGACATGTGATTCCGTATCCGCTTAAAATATAGCAGCCTACTGTCAGACGGGCCATACGCAGGGGCACAAAACACCGAAATGGACCATGTGGCCTTGAAGTTGTGCTGCAATTGTTATTAAATGCGATAACATTTCTTGCCGGCGGCTCTGTCTGATGTCCCGCGTCCCACCACACCCCCACAGCGCATGCGCGTCCCCTCTCCCTCTTTTTCCCTCTCCTACGCTCGCCCCCTTTCTCTCCTCTAGGAATCCGGAGCGGCGCGCTCGACAGGTGGTGCGACAGCTGCATACTCCGCTGGGGGCGCCACGGTAGCTCCGCGGTATAAAAAATGACGGAGCGCGCGCGCCTCACTCTTCTCCTGTGCAGCGCCGCGATGAGCGCTCGGGCCGCTGCCGCGAAACCATTTTCCGCTCAAGCTAACCATCTCCCCACTGCTTCGCATCCACACATGGTTCCCTTTAGCGGGAGATGGAGTAATGTTTTTTACAGCGAAGCTGTTTACCTCTATCCTTCGTATCTATACCCCGCATACACTCCCAGATGGGGATGGGGGGGGGGGGGGAGGGTACAGTGGGCGGCCTGTGTCCGTATCCTGAATCGCGGACAGGAATGGAGGCGATAAGATGGGACAGGAATGGAGCCGATTGTTAACGCGGCCTGCGGTTCTGTGGTTATAATGTCATGCCGCGTTTGTGGGGAGAATGCGAAAGAGTGTGGTGACAGCGCTGCAGCAATGGAGACGGGTAGGGGGAGAGAGGGAAAGAGTGTGGTGACGGCGCCTGTGCACGAGGCCTGAGCTTTTGTCGTTATAACGTCAGACGCGCCGGAGGTGCCGGCGCGGCTGCATCAGTGGTTGTGGCACATGCATGGGATG
Organism: Dermacentor silvarum; assembly: GCF_013339745.2. Taxonomy (NCBI): domain Eukaryota; kingdom Metazoa; phylum Arthropoda; class Arachnida; order Ixodida; family Ixodidae; genus Dermacentor; species Dermacentor silvarum. The sequence continues at coordinate 49,659,201 of NC_051163.1, forward strand.
TGCGCTGACCACGGCGGCGCTTCTGTTGGCGTGGTTGGAAGCCGTATGAAAAAGAAAATGTATGATTTCATAATGTATGCAGCTAATCTATGCAGCCCAAGCAGCTTCACTGGTAATCCGTCTGCATATGAATGTTGCGGCCCCACGAATTTATAAATTCGTTCGGAAATGATCACGCAGAATATTCATCGCGGGTATAGTGGTTTACGCATATTATTGTCATCCGCTTTCCACAAATGTGACACTAAATTCAGCTAGACCCATGTGCCAGCCCAGACGGCCGAAAGGAACCTTGAGGTATGTTTCGAAATCACTGAGATGGCGTGAAAATGACGGACGTGGCAGTAATCTGGCATTGTAGTACACGTAGCCCCATCTTTATCTCTGCGTTTACGCAATGAAATGCGGTTTTTACTATACAAAACGTGAGGGGATGATGGAGATAGCTTTTGTTTTTTTTTCCCGTACATGCAAACGCAGCTTTCGGCTACCTAACCGCGGTAATTAAAATTTAAAAATTGTTTTTCAAGTTCGTAACATAACAGTAGACCATAAGAACCACCTTGAAGAGCGATTATGTCCTACAGTTGTGTTCAGGTCTGAGAAAGATATAGAATACAGCGATAGCACACTCAAAGGCCAGAAGCACGCAGGAGTGAATAAGTGTGAGCCGGTAACCGCGGTATCCTTCTCACCTATCGAAGGAGGGAAGAATCCTTCTCATCGCTCTTCCGTTCTGTTGCCCATAGCAAGTTTGACGCTTTCGATGTGTGTTATCCGCTAGGAGAGCGCTGGTGTCGCGGCAGAAGGCGAGGCAACAGACGAAGGCTACGATCCCGCCCTGCGGCTGCACGAGGCTTCCCCTCTGCCTGCGCTCTTCAACGTCCCAGGATCGTGAGACAGCGAATGTTCGCAGCCTTTGAGTGAGATCTGTTGATGTTTGCCTGCGCGTGTGTGACGCAGTGCTTGTTAAACTATTTAGTATTCGAATGTTTACTGCAACATATACAGCGCGTAAAACAACGAAATTCAATTACTGTAAATGCATCATACGAGTACTTGGCTATCGATACCAATATAGCGCCTTTCGGGCGAAACTGCGACTTTTTTCTAGCACACTCGTTGGTTCTACGTCATTTGTGACGTCTGGCGCCCCCCCCCCCCCCCCTCTTGTTTGTCACTTGACAGTGCTGTTACTCCACGCTTTGAGGATACCCTGGCCGCGGGAGGCCCATTTTGAAACAGTCTACGCGAGGTGACATCGGTTAATTAATCGGTTAACGCAACAGGCCAACCAAGAGGCCAGGAGGAGCGGTCGTGTGACTGCATGGCAAAGACGTGCTAGACGACGAATGGGAACTGACGTCACCATTGTATGAAAGAATCGACATTGTTATTTTTGCCACGGTTTTGTCACATCATGACCCTATTTGGGTTACGACGTGACAAATACTGAAAAGCCTGCAAATGAGCACTTGACTACATCTTGAAATACCGGTAAAGATATAGGCACCCTTTAAAACTCACCGACCACTCCCATATCAAGAGAAAAACATGTGGTAACACTTGGAGGGTTAGGCATATGCGAAGGAATGACATAGTCAAGGGGGAATTTTTCTCTTAGACGCAGATAAGAATACAGCTTACAAGGATGTTTTTGCCCTCTGCTACGTGGACTCGAACGCTACTCCGAGATAAAAAGAGGTCCAAGAATAATTTTCATCCCAACGAATAGGTGAACCTCTCCTTCTGCATACTCTAGTTTTTAATGTTGTTGAACTAACATCTCTTCGTCTGCCTATGCATACCCACATTGCAAGTAAATCCTCGCTAAGAACGTCCGTAGCCGTCGGTGAAAGAGATCAAAGGACTCAAGGGCCCCCACGAAAAAAGCAAACGAAAAAATACCTTCCGACGAACAAATTGTCCTGTGGTGTAGGAGTTCTTTCAGAGCGTCAAACACGAGCAAAACACCGCAAGCACCTTGGCGTTCTGAACGAGTATCCAATTGGTGTCTACTAAAATGTTTATCGGTGGCATGACTGGCACTTCTTTCAAATCACTGTTTTTACCCTAAATTACTGTTTCTACTGCTTACCCTCAAGTTATAAGTTGGGCCATCCACACATTTTCAGTTGGCCCACCCCCAAATTTCAGTTGGCCCAACACTACTACAGGCTTTTCGATGCATTTTCTATTGAGCCCTATGAATCCTTATGCGTGAATCTGATCATATGGGTATTCTGTCTGAAAAAAAATAATTTAATTGTTTCTTATCGCTTATAAAGCTACTAAAAATCTACATTTATGCCATTATAATGATGAAATGTCTTCGCGATTCATCCATTATTGTGCAGATAGAAGGAATCACACGTTTCGCGGACGGACAGATTTTGCTGGCGTACTCGCCAAAGAATGCTTACGCATTAATAAACTTCGCGAGTGATCTAGTGCTGTTATGAAACAGTGAAAAACCTGCATATAACGTTTCTCACACTTGTAGTCGTGTTAGCTGCTTTGCTGTAATAGCGCATGGACAGACACAATATTAACAACCGCAAACACGGCACACGCTCGCAAAAATGTTTCAATTCCTGAAAATTTCAGGAATTCAACCTGGAAGAAAGAGCCGAAGCTCTACAGCTTTGGAGCCGATGATCAAATAATGTTTATTGCATGCTACCTTACTCATCCACCGTAACGACTCTGGCAGTACTTGATCAATTTTATCAAATGCTGCATCAGCAATGTCGGCGTCTGGCTCAAGGAGAAAAACCAATAGAGGATTTCCATCACACCTTGTGACTTCTAGCGTACGAGCATATTCTTCTAATCGAGAGACATGTAATTCAGTATCCGCTTAAAATATAGCAGCCTACTGCTAGACGGGTCATACGCAGCTAGGGCACAAAACACCAAAATGGACCGTGTGGCCTTGAAGTTATGCTGCAATTGTTATTTTAGGGGCGAAGCTCCTTAGGGTGTGGGTCTGTCCCTCCTCTGTAGTATGTAGTAGTAGTCGTCGTCGTAGTAGGTAGCCACGTCTACTTTTATGAAAAAAGTTGTCGCAGTTTCACCTGAAAGGTGAAGCATCAATTGCGATAGGAAATTTGTAGAGAGATATACGGAGTAATGATATTAGCTTTATCAGCTGTATAAACTTGGACATGCAGCAGCACCGGCAACGCGCCGAACTGTTGTCGACACCGTCGGCATTTTGCCCGCGTTCGCTCAAAATGCGTGCGGCGTTGGTGACTGTTGCCGGAGCCTCTGATATAAATAGGCACTTGGTGCCGCAGCTAAACGTCGCCTCCCTTTCCTCCCCCTCCACCCCTCTCCCCCTCCCCCACGACCTCTCGCGCGTCGGAAGAAGGCTCGTTTGCTCTACCATAGCCTCCTATATCTCTACATATATGGTGATTGTAAAGGAGGAAAGAGACGCCTACTTCTGCAGCCCTTAAGCGAGCACGGCGCAGAACGCGCATTTGTTCTCCGCCGTGCGTTCACTCCCCGTGAAAGGGCGCGCCCCTCGCGCCCTTTCACTCGCACATAAAGCGTTCGGCGCGCGGCGACGATTTCATCTCCATTGACGTCATACGGAACCTCACGGCGACGCCGACGGCAGAAATCTGCTTTTGAGTGTCCATATAATTGCTATCGCAATAATAAATACCCAACATTAACGAAAGACTGCGCGTTTCTAACGCGTTTGTGCTAGCGCGTTACGGCCCGTGTAAGAAGCTGGTGTAAGACGCTGTGGCCTCTCCGCCTTACCTCCGTATTCATAAACGCTCCTCGACTTGAACTTGACTTGCCACCGCCTTGGGCAGCGCGTTCGAAACGCGTTGAAGGTGGTGGCAAGTCAAGTTCAAGTCGAGGAGCGTTTATGAATACGGGGGTCATACTCTCTCAGCAGTCATGTGATGGCGTCGGCAAACGCGGTGCACGTTACGGCATGTGTAAACGACTGCGTAAGACGCTGTGGCCTCTCCCCCTTACTAGAGAGTACTGCACGTTTCTAACGCGTTTCTGCTAGCGTCCCCTTAAGCGAGAGATGGTGCAATTATAATGAAGGGCGCTGTTATAAAATAGGAATGACGTCACATATGGCGCTTGTCACTAAATCGTTCGGTTTAGTGCGGCGAGACTGCGAATTAGACGAAAGATTCACGGTTTACCGATGATTCCCTCCGGAGCTTCGCCCACTCATCATCATTCACCCCGTGGATATGCGGTGTTTTTATTTTTTTATAATTTTTTTTACAGCAAAGCTGCCTACCTATATGCCTCGTATCTATCCCCCTCATACGCTCCCAGGTGGGAATGGGTGGGGGGGGGGGGGGGGGTGTACCCTGGGTTACCTGCGTCCGTATCCTGAATCGCGGACAGGAATGGAGACGGTACGATTGGACAGGAATGGAGCTGATTGTTAACTAGGCCTGTGGTTCTGTCGTTGTAACGTCCCGCGTGTTTGTGGGGAGAAGAGGAAAGAGTGTGGTGACAGTGCTGCAGCAATGGAGACGGCTAGGGGGAGAGAGGGAAAGAGTGTGGCGACGGCGCCTGTGCACGAGGCCTGAGCTTTTGTGGTTATAACGTCAGGCGCGCCGGAGGTGCCGGCGCGGCTGCAGCTGCGGTTGTGGCACATGCATGGCAGGTGCGGTGACCACGGCGGCACTTCTGTTGGCGTGGTTTTGAGCCGTATGAAAAAGAAAATGTATGATTTCATAATGTATGCAGCCCATGTGTGCAGCCTAAGCAGTTTCACTGGTAATCCGTCTGCATATGAACGTTGCGGCCCTACGAATTTCTGAATTCGTTCGGAAGTGATCACGCAAAATATGCATTGTTGGTGTAGTGGTTTACGCGTATATTCTTGTCCAACCGCTTTCGACAAATGTGACACTAAATTGAACTAGGCCTTTGTGTCAGCCCAGACGGCCGAAAGCAACCATGAGGTATGTTTCGAAATCTCTGAGATGGCGTGCAAATGACGGACGCGGCAGTAACCTGGCATTGTAGTACACGTATCCCCATCTTTATCTCTGCGTTTGCACAATGAAATGCAGTTTTACCATAGAAAACGTGAGGAAATGATGGAGATAGCTTTTGTTTTTTTCACATACACGGAAACGCAGCTTTTGCCTATCTAACCATGGTATTTAAAATTTAAAAATTGTTTTTCAAGTTCGTAACATAACAGTAGACAATAAGAACCACCTTGAAGAACGATTATGTCCTGTAGTTGTGTTCGGGTCTCAGGAAGATATAGTATACACTGATAACAGAAAAAAAGGCGCGAAGCATGCAGCAATGAATAAGTGTTCGCAGGAAACCACGGTATCCTGCTCACCTACTAAAGGAGGGGAGAATCCTTCGCATCGCTCTTCCGTTCTGTTGCCCATAGCAAGTTTGACGCTTTCGATGTCTGCAATCCGCTAGGAGAGCGCTGGTGTCGCGGCAGAAGGCGAGGCAACAGACGAAGGCTACGATTCCGCCCTGCGGCCGCACGAGGCTCCCCCTCTGCCTGCGCTCTTCAACGTCCCAGGATCGTGAGACAGCGAGTGTTCGCAACCTTTGATTGAGATCTATTGATGTTTGCCTGTGCGTGTGTGAGGCAGTGCTTGTTAAATTATTTATTGTTCGAATGTTTACTGCAACTGTTGCGGCCCATAACACTACGACATTCACTTAATGTAAATGCCTCATACGAGCACTTGGCTATCGATGCCAATGTAGCGCCTTTCGGGTGGAACTGCGACTTTTTTCTGACAGACTGGTTGGTGCCACGTCGTTAAGTAATGTAAGGTCTGGCGCCCCCCCCCCCCTCTTGTTTGTCACTTGACAGTGCTGTTACCCCACGCTTTGCGACTACCCGGGCCGTGGGAGGCCGATTTTGAAAAATGTGGTTGATCCCTCTTATATAGGAATCGGTATAGAACACGAAAGTGAAACGTGTCTTCACAGAAGTAGTGTAATGTTTATTGCACATTGATATATAATGTCTATTGGTGTTTTGTGGCTAAAGCGCCCTTAGGCGTTGATGCACCCACGCTGACGCCTGGTGGCACGTCTCCTCCATCACGACTACCAACGTCGATGACCATGAGCAACCGTCGTGCATATGGAAGCTGCACTACGCTGCACACGCTAGCACAACGCGAAAGACGAAGCACGTAACTGACACACTAATACAACGCGCAAGACAAAGCACGTAACTGAATCGTCACCGAGTCAAATCAGCGCGTACAGCGCGTCGTAATTGCAGCCTCCGCGATCAACTTCAGAAACATTTTCAGAGCTAATTGCGGAGGCCACGCTCCGCTGTGCTGAGTACGGTGAACGCCACCTAGGTGGCGTTGGTAGTGCTTCTTGATGCCAGCGTCCCTTCGAATGCTGGCATCGAGGCGTCGTAGTACTGAGACCACCGAAGCGTTCACTGTCGGTGCGCGTTAAGGCCGGAATACATGGAGCGAATAACCGGCGTCCGAGCGAAGAACTTCGTCGGGCGGCGAACGTCCGACGGCCGGCGTCAAGAAATTTGCCGTCCGCAGCCGATCTGCCTGTCCAAACATTTTCGTCGGGCGAACGCCGCCGCCGGAAGCGTCTAGCGCGCAGCGGTGGACGACAGCCAATCAGGAGGCACTAGTTCCGGTCGCAATGCATGCTGGTGTTTCGCGCGCGCGCGCCTTTTCGCGTCGTCTGCAATCGCGTTGGTGTTGCCGTGTCTGCATGTCTCTGCACCGATTGAGTAGTTCCTAGTATGATCTCTCAGGAATCGCGTTGTATTTGTACATCCCATATCCGCTGATCTGCGAGGAAACAGACAAGCAGTGCAAGCTCTCTACAACAACCTTCAACAGAAATCTTCTGATCTCAGAGGCCACATGCTGTCGTCATGCCTATCTCCCGACTTCCCCGATAGATGGCGTTGGCATCGGATATTTCTTTCGCTAGGCTTAGACGCGTTCGAAACGAGAAGCGATCTCGAAAACTACTCAAGGTTATCCATAATACTCTGTCGTCGAAGCGGCCTGAGACTAAGCGAAAGCCGTTTACGCAGTCATTTGCTTCCAACTAAGTGAATTCTACAAGGACAACGCCAAATTCAGTTCGAAGCGGGCGGCCGGGACCGCCGCCAACACGGCGGCCAACGCGCGGCGGCGTTCGCCGCATGTATTGCAACACAGCAAACATCCTGCGTCGTGTCGCCGCGTCGTTACTTGACGCGTGAAGTTCGTCGAGAAAGTTCGCTCCATGTATCCCGGGCTTTAGTGTCATAATGCAGTACTTCTCTTTTCTGCTCATAGGCGGCGGCACCGCCCCGAGCAAGAGCGCGGGTACACGGAGGAGTGTTAGATATATAAGGCGCGTCTGTGTAGCTCTCTGCGAATGCGTTTGTGGCGCAATGGGTTAAACGCTCGGCGATCTATCGTCGCGGACCGAGAGGTCGTGGGTTCGATTCCCAAATTTTGCATGTTTGTGGAACTTTTTCTTCTGGTTTCTTTCTTTGTATTATGTTCTATGACGTATTTCCGTGACGGAAATACGTCAGTGAAGTCTTGGTGGACCCCGGAATAAAACACTTTCGTGTTAATAGTCTACGCGAGGTGACAGCGGTCAATTGCACGCAACAGGCCAAACCAAGAGACGAGGAGGAGCGGTCGTGTGACTGCATGGCAAAGACGTGCTAGACGACGAATGCGAACTGACGTCACTCTAGTATGAAAGAATCGACATTGTTATTTTTGCCACGGTTTTATCACATCATGACCCTATTTGGGTTACGACGTGACAAATACTGAAGAGCCTGCGAATGAGGACTTGACTACATCTTGAAATACCGATAAAAAATATAGGCGCCCTTTAAAACTCACCGACCACTCCCATATCAAGAGGAAAAAAAGTTGTCGCAGTTTCACCTGAAAGGCGAAGCATCAATTGCGATAGCAAATTTGTAGAGAGCTATACGGAGTACTGATATTAACTTTATCAGCTGTATAAACTTGGACATGCAGCAGCACCGGCAACACGCAGAACTGTTGTCGACGCCGTCGGCGTTTTGCCCGCGTTCGCTCAAAATGCGTGCGGTGTTGGTGACTCTTGCCGGAGCCTCTGACATAAATAGGCACTTGGTGCCGCAGCTAAACGTCGCCTCCCTTCCCTCCCCCCTCCGCCCTCCCCCACGGCCTTTCGCGTGTCGGAAGAAGGCGCGTTTGCTCTACATATATGGTGATTGTAAAGGAGGAAAGAGACGCCTACTTCTGCAGCCCTTAAGGGAGCACGGCGCAGAACGCGCGTTTGTTTTCCGCCGTGCGTTCACTCCTCGTGAAAGCGCGCGCCTCTCGCGCCCTTTCACTCGCACATACAGCGTTCGAACATCTCCTGCTGGCCTGCCCGGCGTACCTCCAGCAGCGGGGCCCACTCCTGCAGGAGTTCCGCCGCCTGGGCCTCCCCTGTGGCAAGGAGGAAGATCTCCTCTTCCCCGGCCGACACCACCTTTCTGCACTTCGAGGCGTCGTGGAGTTCCTTGACTCGTCAGGGCTCTCCGCACGCCTCTAAGGACATTTCTACAAGCGGGAAGGCCTCACGGCCTCCCACTCCACCCCGGGCCTGACCGGCCTGGCACAACACCCCTGCAGACTCTGCAGCACACCAAGGCCTTCCATCTCGGCCTGATACGTGCCGCCTATGCTGCCGGTTTTGCTTCGCCCAGCCATGGCGTCTCCACTCTATCCCTTCTTTCGCTCCCACTTACCCCTCCCCGTTGGCGCTGAGCCGTGCTCCCTCAAGGGCTGCAGAAGATAGCGCCAACCTTTCCCTTTCCCTCAAGAACCACTTACACACACACC
>NC_051163.1:49668149-49736694 GCF_013339745.2 Dermacentor silvarum
GGCCGCCTACCTGGGAGCATCGGACTCTCGGTTTCGACGGGGAAGACGGTGGCCCTCCTCGTCCACCCGAGAGCAGCGGCACGGCGCTCAGCTCCCCGGCTGCAGCTGGAAGGCGTGCGCATCCCATGGAGTACGACTGTGTCGTACCTTGGGCTGCGCATCGACCACCGGCTAACCTGGCTACCGGCAGTCGGGGCCATGCAGACCCAGACCATCAGGGTCCGCAAGGCCGTGTCGCAGCTCCTTGCCCATGGAGAGGGCTGCTCGGTGAAGTGGGCCCTGCGGCTCTACGAGGCGGCGGCCACATCACGCCTGCGGTACGCCCTCCCGCTGGTGGCGCTGCCGCCACGCCGCCTCGAAAAGTTGGAGCTGCAGCACCGGGCGGCCATCCGACTCTGCCTGGGCGTCCCCCGGAGCTCCCAGATTGCCGCTACCCTTGCGGCGGCTGGAGCATGGCCCCTGTCGCTCCTCTTCCTGCAGCAGGGGCTGAGGCACGTCGACCGCCTCCACCATGCTCCTGATGGCAGAGGCCTGCTGCGTCGCCTCCAGTCCCGGCCTTCCTCAAGGATGGGTCAGCTGTGCCGCCTCTACGAGGAGGTGGTTGGCAACCCACCGCCGAATGCGGTACAGCTGCCCCCACCGCAGAGGCCTCCTGTCCCCATCGCCACGGAGCTGCCCGGGATTTCGAAGAGGCGCTCGCCCGCTTGCGCCCTGCAGCAGACAGCCGCCTGCCTCCTGGACGAGACCCTCGGAGACCACCTCCTGGTGTACGTCGACGGTTCGGTGGTACCGGACACCGGCTCTGCCACGGCGGCCTGCACGGCACCAGCCCTGCAGAAGAGCAGGCAGTGTCGACTGCCCAGACACGCCAGCTCGACTGCAGCGGAGGTGGCAGGCCTCCACCTGGCCGTCGACCTACTCTCTGAGGAGCTTCCTGGGGTACCAGCGGCCATCCTCTGCGACTCCAGGGCAGCCCTCCTCGGCCTGCAGAGGCCAGAAAGCGCCAGCCTTGGAGTCGCACTGCTGTCTACCCGGCTGACAGCGCTGCAGGACGCAGGCCACCCGGTGTCCCTGCACTGGATCCCCGCCCACGTAGGGATCCCGGGCAACGAGGCAGCCGACACCCTGGCGAAGGACGCCCACCACACCACTGTGCCCCTCAGTCGGGCCGTGACGGAGGGCGACTTCACAGGACTGAGGCTGCGGCGACACCTGGCGACCCACCACCCAGACAAACGGGTGGCACTGGGATGCCCCCCACGACCACTCCCCCAGCGAGGCCTGGCTCGCAGGGAGACCTCGCTCCTTCTCCGGCTCCGCATCGGCTGCAGCTGGACGGCAGCACGCAGCTACCGACTGGGACGAGCGACGTCCCCGGCCTGCAGCTCCTCCGGGGAGCCGGAGACGATCGAACATCTCCTGCTGGCCTGCCCGGCGTACCTCCAGCAGCGGGGCCCACTCCTGCAGGAGTTCCGCCGCCTGGGCCTCCCCTGTGGCAAGGAGGAAGATCTCCTCTTCCCCGGCCGACACCACCTTTCTGCACTTCGAGGCGTCGTGGAGTTCCTTGACTCGTCAGGGCTCTCCGCACGCCTCTAAGGACATTTCTACAAGCGGGAAGGCCTCACGGCCTCCCACTCCACCCCGGGCCTGACCGGCCTGGCACAACACCCCTGCAGACTCTGCAGCACACCAAGGCCTTCCATCTCGGCCTGATACGTGCCGCCTATGCCTGCCGGTTTTGCTTCGCCCAGCCATGGCGTCTCCACTCTATCCCTTCTTTCGCTCCCACTTACCCCTCCCCGTTGGCGCTGAGCCGTGCTCCCTCAAGGGCTGCAGAAGATAGCGCCAACCTTTCCCTTTCCCTCAAGAACCACTTACACACACGCGACGATTTCATCTCCAAATGACGTCATACGGAACCTCACGGCGACGGCGACGGCGACGGCGACGCCGTCGCCGTCGCCGTCGCTCAAAAGCAGAAATCTGCTTTTGAGTGTCCATATAATTGCTATCGCAATAAAAGTTGTCGCAGTTTCACCTGAAAGGCGAAGCATCAATTGCGATAGCAAACTTGTAGAGAGCTATACGGAGTAATGATATTAGCTTTATCAGCTGTATAAACTTGGACATGCAGCAGCATCGGCAACACGCAGAACTGTTGCCGACACCATCGGCGTTTTGCCCGCGTTCGCTCAAAATGCGTGCGGCGTTGGTGACTGTTGCCGGAGCCTCTGATATAAATAGGCACTTGGTGCCGCAGCTAAACGTCGCCTCCCTTCCCTCCCCCTTCCCCCCCTCCCCCACGGCCTCTCGCGCATCGGAAGAAGGCGCGTTTGCTCTACATATATGGTGATTGTAAAGGAGGAAAGAGACGCCTACTTCTGCAGCCCTTAAGGAAGCACGGCGCAGAACGCGCGTTTGTTCTCCGCCGTGCGTTCACTCCCCGTGAAAGAGCGCGTCCCTCGCGCCCTTTCACTCGCACATACAGCGTTCGGCGGCGCGCGGCCACGATTTCATCTCCATTGACGTCATACGGAACCTCACGGCGACGGCGACGGCGACGGCGACGGCGACGGCGACGGCGACGCCGACGGCGACGGCGACGCCGACGGCAGAAATCTGCTTTTGAGTGTCCATATAATTGCTATCGCAATAAAACACAAGCGCTTTAGGAGAGGAGACGGCGGAGGAAAGAGTAGATGGCGGTATATTTACTATATAAGGACTTTATGGTAGCTGCCAATGAGCTGTTCCTTTTGCGTAGCACGAGTTGCCATACGTGCTGCTTCGCACCAACATGTCCCAGCCGCATAAAATTAAGACATCGTCCAAGGAGTTCCAGCGCAACGCTAGTCCTTGCGGTTTTTGTCAACTCTTCATCCTATGGGCGAAATTCTTAATAAAACAATAGCAGCATACCTTCAAGGGAACATTGTCCGTTTTGTTGTTCGTGTGCCTCAACATATTAACCGTCTACCAGAAGGCTGGTTTATTTTAAGCGGAAGCTCAATGACATGTCTCTCGATTAAACGAATATGATTTGCACTAAAAGTCACAACGATTGATAGAAACACTCTAATTCTTTTTCTCATTGAGCCGGTAGCCACAAATGCTCATGCAACATTTCCTAATGATGCTCTATTTTTACCAGAGTCGTTACGGCGAACGAGTAAGCTAAGCTGCACTAAACATAATTGAAGCATCGGCTGAAAAGCAGCGGAGCTGCAACAGTTCCCGTCCTAAGTGTAGCGCAAGCTGTGTATAAAATAGCGCGCAGTTGTTTATATTGCATCGACCAGTGCTGCCAACTCCAGGAAAACTCCGCTAGAGCTCGGGATATTAAGTGTTTTTAAGGTAAATAGGGAATTTCGCCAAAATCTCGGAATATATTGTAAGGCGCTGTGTACGCCTACATAGTGATTAACAACAGCCAAAGCATTCATGAAAGTAATAATATTTAAAATATGTTGCATACATCTTGAAATACTTCTAATTGGATAGGGAGACTACATGCAACGCTTAAAACGGCGTTGCATGTAGGCTCCCTATAATTGGAAATGTGCTGCAGGTTTGAATACCGCGTTTAATATGGTTTAGTAAAACGAATGGGAAGTTAGATAGTTGCCTGTTATTGCTTGGTCCCAGTATGCGGTTTTAAGAATCGGTTTCCCTTCTTTTATTGTGACTCACAATGTGTTGCAACGGGCACAATCTTCAAGTGGCCGAGTAAATACTTTTCAAGCCTCCTAGACACAAAATAGTTGATACTGTCATATACTCGTATAATGTCCCTGTTTTGTCAAGAGCGCATTCTGTGCCCTTGACAAAACTTACTAAATTATTGAAAATTGTTGGTATATTTTACAGCCGTATGTCTATTTATGATTCCGAAGTCGCCAGAAATGTGGTGAAAGTAAGTTTTCAATGAACTAAATAAAGGTGCGCTTGAAAGGGATTAAAAAAAAGTTGTCGCAGTTTCACCTTAAAGGCGAAGCATCAATTGCGATAGCAAATTTGTAGAGAGCTATACGGAGTAATGATAGTAGCTTAATCAGCTGTATAAACGTGGACATGCAGCAGCATCTGCAACACGCAGAACTGTTGTCGACGCCGTCGGCGTTTTGCCCGCGGTCGCACAAAATGCGTGCGGCGTTGGTGACTGTTGCCGGAGCCTCTGATATAAATAGGCACTTGGTGCCGCAGCTAAACGACGCCCCCCCCCCCCCCCCCCCCCCGGCCTTTCGCGCGTCGGAAGAGGGTACGTTTACTCTACATATATGGTGATTGTAGAGGAGGAAAGAGACGCCTACTTCTGCAGCCCTTAAGGGAGCACAGCGCAGAACGCGCGTTTGTTCTCCGCCGTGCGTTCACTCCCCGTGAAAGCGCGCGTCCCTCGCGCTCTTTCACTCGCACATACAGCGTTCGGCGGCGCGTGGCGACGATTTCATCTCCATTGACGTCATACGGAACCTCACGGCGACGGCGACGGCGACGGCGACGGCGACGGCGACGCCGACGGCGACGGCGACGCCGACGGCAGAAATCTGCTTTTGAGTGTCCATATAATTGCTATCGCAATAAAAAAATGTCACAGTTTCGCCCTAAGGGCGAAGCAATGAATGCGATAGCAACACAGCAATGTCATACGAAGTAAGGTGAGCGGCTTTGGTAGCAACAACACGCAGAACTGTTGTCGACGCCATCGGCGTTTTGCCCGCGTTAGCTCAAAATGCGTGCGGCGTTGGTGACTGTTGCTGGAGCCTCTGATATAAATAGGCACTTGGTGCCGCAGCTAAACGTCGCCTCCCTTCCCTCCCCCTCCCCCACGGCCTCTCGCGCGTCCGAAGAAGGCGCGTTTGCTCTACATATATGGTGATTGTAAAGGAGGAAAGAGACGCCTACTTCTGCAGCCCTTAAGCAAGCACGGCGCGGAACGCGCGTTTGTTCTCCGCCGTGCGTTCACTCCCCGTGAAAGAGCGCGTCCCTCGCGCCCTTTCACTCGCACATACAGCGTTCGGCGCGCGGCGACGATTTCATCTCCAAATGACGTCATACGGAACCTCACGGCGACGGCGACGGCGACGGCGACGGCGACGGCGACGCCGACGGCGACGGCGACGCCGACGGCAGAAATCTGCTTTTGAGTGTCCATATAATTGCTATCGCAATAAAAAGCAATTCTGCGACGCCACAACAACCGATATTGGACCTGCTGTCGTGAAGGCATGTTTTGATTTCAGTAACCGCACATTACCTTGGCATTACTATGCGAAGCCTGACATATAACCGCACTGCAGCTCAGTGAACGCATCACGCCAATTAATCTAGAGGGTGTGGGTGCCCTGGGCTGGTTACGGAAGCACTTATATTGCGCTATTGCTGGTGTGCTATGCGTTTTTAAATGGAAACTTTTATGTGCCACCTGTGAAACAAACGTATGCCGTAACACCGAACAATGCAGTATGCACCGATCAATGCACCGAACAAGCTGACAGATACATATCTTATCGCCGAGCACGACGAGGCGGTCTTGGCGCTGAGCAGCGAACTAGCGCATGACAAACAAGAAAAATGCATTCCAATTCTTTTACGTTGGCTTCATGAAGTGGGACATGGCATTAACACTGTCACAATTTATAAGGGAGATCGGGTGCTTATCTTCCGTGCAATTCCAAAAAAAACCGGTTCCCTGTAGGTCTTCTATTGGATGTCGATAAAAAGTTTGTTGACGTGTTCTTATGCGAAATAATTCATGTAAGGCTGTGTTCTTCACCTTGCACTGCAACATGAATTCAGATTTACTCGCGTAAAAATTTATTTAAACATTTCAAATCGAGCTTAGAAATAAACTTAAACATAAATTTCGCAGTCTATTTACATAAAAGAACAATTTATGTGTGCAGAATGCACATGGGCAAAGTGAACAACCGCAGCTAGTGAAATTCTAGGGAAATCAAGGGAATATTTAAATGCAAGTTTAGGGAAACACTCGCTTCGGAGGTTGGCAGCACTGCGTCCGTCTGTTGTTACAGCAAAACATCTAATGCGATATGAAGAGCTGGCAAACGTTACATGCCTGTTTTTCACTCTTTCTGTAAACACTAGATCACTCACGAAGCTTTCGAACGCGTAAGCATTCTTTGGCGAGTACCCCAGCCCCGCCACGCGAAAAGTGTAATGCATTGTATCTGCACAAAAATGCCTAATTTGCGAAGCTAAGAAAATTAATAATTATAACACTGTAAATGCCGATGATTGGTAGCTTTGTAAGCGATAAGGCACAATTTCAACAAAATTAAGACAATACCCATAGGGATCGCAGGTCACCATGGAAAATGCATTAATTGGGAAGGTTATAGTAGGGGTAAGCCAACTGAAATTTGTGGGTTGGCCAACTTGAAATTTAGGTGCGTGCCCTAGCACCACTAGGGCAGACAGCCCTAGCAGTGCTAGGGCTGCATGCGTTATCTACTAAGTAACGCGAGGAATTCTACATTTCTGCGAACGTGTGCCGTGTATACAGTTCTGCACAGTTTTTATGAGAGGTTTAGCTTGTCCGGTAATCGGGTAAGCACGGGTGGACCGGACGTTGGGGCGTCGTGGCGGAACCGTAAACGTGAGCGGCCCGTATGCGACGTTTACCTGCGGCACCAAATGCGTATTTATATAAAAACGTTGCGAGGCGAGAAGGTGGTAAAGACTTCCGACGCTGCTCGACAAGTTTCCCGTTCTGATCTCGTCGAAAACACCCGAGCCGCCCCCAAAGGCCCTGGCAACAGTCACCAACGCGGGGCGCGTTCGGTGCGAACGCGGGCAAAACGGCGACGGCGTCGACAACAGTTCTGCGCGTTGCTGGTGCTGCTGCATGTCCAAGTTTACACAGCTGATAAAACTACGATCCTTACTCCGTATAGCTCTCTACTATGTTGTTATCGCAATTGATGCTTCGCCTTTAGGGTGAAACTGCGACAATTTCTTTTTTCTACACGCGGACACGAGCCTGGGGAAAGTAGCCCTTAACAGCTTCGCTGTAAATGTTTCGCCTAACTGCTGGCAAGCACACCGAACTAATCGTCGGTGCGAACGGCAGCCACTGCAGAAAGTCACCGCGGTCGCTGCTCGAAAATAGTGACAGCGCACTGGCATCTACCATGCGTCTCGTAACAGTGGTCTGATGAGGAGAGCCGCCAGTGGTGCCGCTATTGTTGCACCTCGATGTAGGGTGCCTACATGCAACGCCGTTTTACATGTAGGCACCCTAAAACAGCGTTTCATGTAGGCACCCTAACCTCGATGGTGCCCGAAGTGACACCTACCGACGGGAAAACGCCGGTTTTAGTCGGCGCTCGTGGAAATATTACATAACGGTAACTCGACGTCTACTATTCCTTTTGCTCAGACCATTGCTCCGAGAGCTAGTTATTATAGTTTGCTTATAGTCATCATCATCAGCCTATTTTTGATGGCCACTGCAGGACGAAGGTCTCTCCCTACGGTCTGCAATTACACTTGTCTTGCGCTAGCTGATTGCAACTTACGCCTGCAAATTTTCTGATTTCATCACCGCACCTCGTTTTCTGCCGTGCGCGACTGCGCTTACCTTCCCTTTTCACCCATTCTGCAACTTTAGTGGTCCACCGATTATCTACCTTGCCAAGCTTCATTTTTGTTTCTCATAATATCAACTAGAATATCCTTCGTGATCCACACCGCTCTCTTGCTGTCTCATACACAATATTTGCGTACGATGTGCGTGGGTAAAACGCTGCTGTCAGCAACAGAAGGCAGAACGCTGGTCTCGCGCCGCTGCAGCTACGACGCCGACGCTCGTCGCAGGAAACACTGCAAGGTTGTTTTTGCAGGAAACGCTACAAGGTATTTGAGCTGCGCTCAAAGAATTCGGGCCCTCAATGGTAATTATGCTACCAACAGTCAATAGAATTTTCCTTTCTCTCTAAAATGCAACAAATTTCATTAAAATCGAACCAGTGAGTATCTGACAAAAGCGTTTCTGCGTTTGACGTGTGTTTGAATAGTCCACATCCGAATTGGGCCCAAGCTTAAGCTTCCTCTTCAGAGCAGCTCCAAAGAAAGATAACGTGCTCCTGCTCCAAGGATGCTATTTTATTGCGATAGCAATTATATGGACACTCAAAAGCAGATTTCTGCCGTCGGCGTCGCCGTCGCCGTCGGCGTCGCCGTCGCCGTCGCCGTCGCCGTCGCCGTGAGGTTCCGTATGACGTCATTTGGAGATGAAATCGTCGCCGCGCGCCGCCGAACGCTGTATGTGCGAGTGAAAGGGCGCGAGGGACGCGCGCTTTCACAGGGAGTGAACGCACGGCGGAGAACAAACGCGCGTTCTGCGCCGTGCTCGCTTAAGGGCTGCAGAAGTAGGCGTCTCTTTTCTCCTTTACAATGACCATATATGTAGAGCAAACGCGCCTTCTTCAGACGCGCGAGAGTCCGTGGGGGAGGGGGAGGGAAGGGAGCCGACGTCTTGCTGCGGCACCAAGTGCCTATTTATATCAGAGGCTCCAGCAACAGTCACCAACGCCGCACGCATTTTGAGCTAACGCGGGCAAAACGCCGATGGCGTCGACAACAGTTCTGCGTGTTGTTGCTACCAAAGCCGCTCACCTTACTTCGTATGACATTGCTCTGTTGCTATCGCATTCATTGCTTCGCCCTTAGGGCGAAACTGTGACATTTTTTTTTTATGATGCTGGCTGTGTAGAAACGACGGCACAGAGTTAGTGGCGCATACCTCTGTGCTCCCTCACTTTTCGGCTTCTGCTGCAAAGAATAAAATAAAAGGTTTACGCTATCAATGAAGGAGCCTAAATATGGCTTTGCATGTGGTAATATTAGCTGCTGCTGGCGTTATCGCAGAAAGAAAAGATAGCAGTAGTTGGGAGAACTAATGTGGACTTGTAAGGAGGCAAATACGTACCGCTGCTAAGGCAGACTGGGTCTATCAGCGGTGAAATGTGTGTTCCGCATGTATGGACCACCGTATAGGCGGGTCTCTGCTAATAATAGCACATTTCACGGGGTGTTGAAATGGTCACGTTGTAGTGACGCCGTCCACAGTGACGCAACGCAAGTCACGAAGAAAACTATTTATTGTTAATTGTTAAGAGCGAAGCTAATTTAAGTCGACCCTTCGCCGTCTGTCCGTCCGTTGTATCGTCCATGCCTTATCGCAGCCGAGCAGCTAATGCGTTGAATTAATGTTCGGCGTTAATGAAACCATCGTTGGCAATGGCCTTGAGGCTCCTCAGTTACGCTTGGACAGCCTTGTAGGAGGTGGTCATCTCGTGTCTTTGGGAGACTTCGCGATATTGCTATTTGACTTGGATTCCTTAGACATTTCTTCGGCGGCTGCTTTAGGCGGCGTTCCATCATTGGCAACCTTGTCAGTGTCTCTTGAAGTTTCCTTCGTTGTTTGCCTTTTTATTTTCCTTTTTTCTTGCCGCCTTTTTTGCCGTCCTTCTGAGGCATGGTGGAGACTAGTTTTCTGTACAGGAGTACTCTTGTATGGAAGCTTGGTGAACAATGAAAGAGCTGCGGCGCTGTCCCGGGAGCTTTGTAATCTGTCCCGGGACGAAGGGAGCTTTGTACTTGTATTCGTTGCGTTCCTCAGTAACGTTACGTATGACAACTTTATTCAAGTGAAACATCGAATAACTGTCTAATTTCAATGGCGCATCGTCTCTCGGAGGCCCTCCAGTACCAACGACCAGAGACGTGCTTTTTGCATTTGAACTTTGGGAGAAGTCGTGGAGGGTTCCCTGTACCATCCATCCGAAACGCGTTTCCACTGCATCAACTTGAGGTTGTAATCGAGATATCTAGCCGGTTACAACATTCCAGTAGATATTGGACCCAATGAGAAAGCTTATCTCGTTTTCTCGGAGAGTAGCTGCGTCAGGGCTTGCATCAGCGCGAACAAGACCAACGTTTGTTGTCATGGTGGTGATCGCACCATCTGCTCGTGGGCTGCTACCACAGATTTCCGGCACTTCCAGGCTTCTATAGTGGTCTCGTTGGTACTGTGCTCGATATGGAGTATGACGGACACGTGGTTACATGTAACGGTCACAGGGCGATGCGCTTTCCCGAAGGTGAATATGTTGAGGCGATCAACGCCTTGAACAGGACAACTACGTGCTAGAGCGACACCCTGCCGAATGCTCACTGACGGTGTATGCTCACTGACCGTGTCTAGAAGGAACTGCAGCAAAATTGACCTCACTGGTGCGACTGCCCAAGGTCTGCCCTTTTGCAGAAATATGGGCATGAGTCCGGTACCAATCATAGATAAGGATGTTGCTCGAGGTGGCGTATCGTTGGACTCGTGCCCACTTGCGCGTTTCACGGACGACACAGACGCCTTTCCCAGACACTTTGATTGGTTTTAACTTGGAGTACAGACGTTGCACAGCGACGTCAAATGTTGTCCAGCACAATGGGCACATTGCAAGTATCTGGCGCTTCGGCATTCAATGACGACGTGGTTGCGCTTGGCGCAGTGGTAGCAACGCCTGCGCACGTGAAGTTGCCTACGCTAATACAGCGAAGCTGTTAAGGACTAGTTCCCCCAGGATCGTGTCTGCATGTAGAAAAAAACAATCATCGTCTGGATTTCGGCTCCATGTGCGTGGTGATTATTTTTTATTTATTTATTTATTTATGAATACTGCGATCTTAAGCAAGATCTTAGCAGCGTGGTACACGAATAATTTTACATACAAAAGAAAATAAGTACAAAAATTGGGAACTGCACTTAAAAGTTTCTTCACACAAGCGCTTCACATAAGCGCAAAAACAAGCGCAAGAACAAGCGCAAAAACAAGCGCTTCACACAAGCGAACAGATAAAAGGGGAAATAAAAGACGGAAAAAAGAAACGTTACTTCAGCGATTTTCTAATCAAACAGTGAAACAGTGCTATCACTAACAATTTCAGCAACTGCAAAATGATTTTTATTAAAGATATGTCTTGAAAAGTGATAATGAGTCCGGTGTTACAGTTTTATCGGCCAGCTTATTCCAATCTACTATTGTTCTAGGAAAAAATGAATACTTGAAGCAGTTTACACGTGTTGTAAATGGAGTTACAGATAGTGAGTGTCGCTGTCTTGTAGCATAACCTGTTGTATAGGCGATAATGTGAGACGTGTCGATGTTGTAATGACCATTTATTATTTGGAAAAAGAATTTTAAACGACATACACGATTTCTAGCACTTATAGAAGGCAAGCCGCTCCGAGATAAAAGGTTAGTAACAGAACTACGCCGATATGTATTGTAGATGAATCGGACTGCTTTTTTCTGGAAGCTTTCTAGCTTTCCAATATCGCTTTTAGTGAACGGGTCCCATATAACTACAGCATATTCTAAAACGGGGCGGACGAGTGTTTTGTATGCCAATAGACGTACTGCTGGTGTGGAGGATTTTAATACGCGTCTTAGAAAAAAACAATTTGCGGCGACAGTTTGCTATTACTGTGTCCAGGTGCTTTGACCAGGAAAGATCCTTTGTTATGTGCAAGCCAAGATACTTGTATTGCGTTACCTCTGACAAAAAAGCGTTGTCTGTGCCATAGCGATATAGCAGTGGCTTCTTTTTTAAAGTTATCCGCATATATACTGTTTTTTTCGAAATTAATGCACATTTGCCATTGTTTGCACCACTGAACTACCTTATTAAAGTCCCTGTTTAAGCTGAGTTGGTCTTCTTCCGTTGTTATTTCATTGTACAGAACGCAGTCGTCAGCGTAAAGCCTGATATTAACAGAGAGGTTAGTGACAATATCGTTTATATATAACAAAAAGAAAAGGGGGCCAAGAACGGATCCCTGTGGGACGCCGGAATTTACAGCAGCAATATCAGAGGTTGTTTTATTTACAGTAACAAACTGATGGCGGTTTGTAAGGTAGGCTTTAATCCATGCTAATATTTTATCATTTTTAAACACAGCTCCTAGCTTATGAAGCAATTTAACATGAGACACCCTATCAAACGCCTTGCTGAAATCCATGAATATCGCGTCTGTTTGTTTCCCTTTGTTTACAGTGCTAGCAAAGTCATGTATGATTTCAACTAGTTGAGTAGTCGTCGAAAGGCCACTTCTAAAACCATGCTGCATGTTTGTAAAAACGTTATGTTCGTCTAGAAAACCAGTTATATGTTTATGAATTATATGTTCTAAGAGCTTACAAGATGTTGAAGTTAATGAAATCGGTCTGTAATTTTTGATGCAAGATTTATCCCCTGACTTATGTAAAGGTTTTATTCTAGCAATTTTCCAGTCTTCCGGTAATGATCCTTCGTTGATTGACCTCGCAAATAGAATGTACAGGTATTTTGCACACCATTATGCTCCATGTGCGTGGCGGTTTTCCACCACTTGTGCCTTAGCACCGGTGTCAAAACGGATGACTAAAATGACTGATAGGTCATGACATCCGTAACATCACATGCTCGTCAGTTATGTCACAATTAACCATGATAAAATCACGTGTGGCGCATGCCCGCATTGGATATGTGGGTATGAGGCGCCGAGAGGAGGAGCGGGAGAGATCTCACAGGATCCTGACGCTGCCGTACACTGTGCCGGGGCAATCATCGCTGTGGCTCATGCGCTACTCTATGACGATGAGGCGGACTTGGCGCAGCAAATACACTACTTGGCCATCGCGCCGGGCGAAAAGAAGACATCGGTGTCCTTGCTCTTTGACGAACATTCCGAATACGCTCAATATAATCAATAATGATGATACATAAATTCACTATAGCAATATTCACCACAGCAGACCTACCATATGGTCACAGCTTCGCTGGCTTCCATTGCCACAGTAGTGGAAGGGCTCTGAATTTTTGCTCCTGAAGCGATCGACGTGGAGCGTTTCGGAACTGTATGGTTCCAAGCATTTCATAGGAGGCAGATACGCGTGTGCGGCAACGCCAGGCTTTGCTATTGCCGTCAATGCTCCACCCGTCAGGCGCAACTTTCAATAAAACAATTGCAGCATAACTTCAAGGACGCATTGTCCGTTTTGTTGTTCGTGTGCCCCTAGATATTAATTGTCTGAGAGAAGGCTGATATGTTTTAAGCGCAAAGTCAATTACATGTCCCTCGATTAAATTAATACGCTCTCACACTAGAGGTCACAAGGTGTGATGGAAATGCTATGTAAGTTTTGCTCCTTGAGCCAGTAGCCTAAGTTGCTGATGCAGGATTTGACAAAAATTCTCAGGTATTTCCAGAGCCGTTACGGCCAATGAGTAAGATAGCGTACACTAAGCATTATTCAAGCATCGCCTCCAAAGCAATTGGATGTGTTTGGATTTCGCTGCTATGTAGCGCGAGCCGTGTATTAAGTGCACAGTTGATAATATTGTATATTGTCGATGTGTTGTTACAGCAAAGCTGCTAATGCGACAAGAAGCGGTCAAAAATGTTATACGCCTGTTTTTCACAGTTTCTGAAAACGCTAGATTACTCTTGAAGTTTTATTGCGATAGCAATTATATGGACACTTCAACTGGATTTCTGCCCTCGGCATCGCCGTCGCCGTCGCCGTGAGGTTCCCTATAGATAAAATCTTCGCCGCGCGCCGTATGCCCGAGCGGAAGCGTGCAGGGAAACGCGCTGTCACGGTGAGCGAACGCACTAAATCGCCCACGCGCAAGCAAGGAAGCGGGAAGCCAGCGCCGGAGGGAGCGCGGGGGGGGGGGGGGGGGGGGGGCGCACTTCTACTCTGCCAACAACCGTGCTCGTCGCTAGCCCGCACCGTCTCTTATCTCCACGCAGCTCTGACCTTAATGCGCCGTGCATTCGCCGCTCAGTTTCCGTTGAAGCGATAGACCGCACGTACCTTCGCCCGCTGCGGCGTATGCGCTTGCTGCCAGCGTTTTGACAGTTGTTGTCTGCAGTCATTCAGTGTGATCTATTCATGTTTGTGCGCGCTCACACCACGCTTGTTCATTCAGTTAGTAGTAGTCGGGCCACATTTTCCAACGCACGCTACACATGCAATGCTGCCCGGATCGACAGTGCAGCGCTACAGGTGTCTCCCTTCGCACGTGCTGCCCACGGGAAGCGCTTCTCATCAACACCACCGTTTCACACGCACCTTCTCGTGGTCATCGAGTCTCTCTTCATGTCGGCCTACTTACGCCGCAGCACACCTGCTTACTTAATCAGCTCATGTTTACTACAATTCATATTGCTACCAAAGCCGCTCACCTTACTTCGTATGACATTGCTGTGTTGCTATCGCATTCATTGCTTCGCCCTTAGGGCGAAACTGTGACATTTTTTTCCTTATTTTTTTGAGGAAATGTTGGTGGTGTATTAGCTTCAATATACATGAAACGGTTGAAGGGCGTGTCTTTTATTTACAGATGAAATGAGATTGCAAAAGCCCCGTTTTCAGTCCGTTTAGGGGCTTTATGCGAATAGCCTACAAAGTCTCCCCACTTCCCTGTGAAAACTGAAAACAGCATAAATTTCAGATTTATGTGGAAAAGGGTCGACCGGACGAACCCGTTTTACCGCTTCACTCAGAGGTGCCTTTGAAAGTAGTGAATGTGGACTTCGCCAAGTTGAAAAAGAAGAGCCAAGGTGCGCTCCAAACACAGCCATTTCCAGTGGCAATCGACCAATTCACAAGAACAGTAGATGCACACTCTGGAAAGAAGATACAAAATAGTGTTATTGCCCTTCTTGACCTAGCGATGTTTTCGGAGCTGAAGGTCGTAGTCTCTGACAATGGACGTGCATTCATAAGCAACAAGTTTCAGCAGTGGGCAGACAGTCGCGGGCTATTCACTGCATCCATAGAAGTATTCCAGCTCTTACACCGGGAAGGTTCTGGAGTGAGGATAAACGGGGAATATCTCAGCAACCTTCGGTTTGCGGATGACATTGTGTTTTTCAACAACAATGCGGATGAATTACAAAAAATCATTGAGGACCTTAATAGAGAAAGTGTAAGAGCGGGATTGACGATTAAAATTTAGAAAACAAAGTTAATTTTCAATAGCCTTGTCAGGAAACAATTATTCAATCGCCAGTGAGTCTTTAGAGTCCATAAAGGAGTACGTAAATCTAGGTCAATTACTCACAGGGGACCCTGATCATGAGAAAGAAATTTACAGAAGAATAAAATTGGGTTGCAGTGCATACGGCAAACATTTCCAAAACCTGACTGGGAGTTTACCACTGTCGCTGAAAAGAAAAGTGTACAATCATTGCATTCCACTGGTGCTAATATATGGGGCAGAAGCTTGTTGGTTAACAAAGGAGCTCGAAAACAAGTTAAGGACCGCCTAAAGAGCAATGGAACGAAAAAATGTTAGGCCTAACGGTAAGAGACAGAAAGAGATTGGTGTGGATCAGAGAGCAAACGGGGATAGCCGATATTCTAGTTGCCATTAAGAGGAAGAAATGGAGCTGAATGGAAGCACAGTCGAGGGCGGCAGAATACTAGGTGGGATGATGAAGTTAGGAAATCTGCAGACACTAGTTGGAATCAGCTAGCGCAAGACAGGGATAATTTTAGATCGCCGGCAGAGGCCTTCGTGCTGCACTATACAAATATAGGCTGATGATGATAACATATTACCGTCTAACAGAAGTCTCATATATTTGAAGCTGAAACTCCATTGCATGTCTCTCGATTAAAATAATATGCTCTCACACTAGAAGTCACAAGGTGTGAGGGATAACAGTTTAGCAGTCTCGCTGCATCCACCGGTCGCCAAAATTGCTGATGCAGCATTTGATAAAACTTATCAAGTATAGCCAGAGTCATCACGGCGAATGAGTAATGTAGCGTGCACTAAGCATTATTGAAGCATCGGCTCCAACGCAGTAGGCATACGTAACACCTAGACCGGGTACTGTGTCGTACGAAGAATTGAACATTTCTGCGAACGTGTGCCGTGTTTACAGTAGTGCACCGTTGTTAATGTTGTACCGTCCATGTGTTATTACAGCAAAGCAGCTCATGCACGGAAATACCGTTCGGCGTACATGAAACCATCGTTGGCAATGGCCTGAAGCCTCGCCTATTACGCTTGGACAGCCTTGTAGGAGTTGGGAATTTCTTGCATTTGGGAGAGTTCGCGAGGTTGCCATAGAACTTGGGTTCCTAAGGCGTTTCTGCGGCGACGGCGTTAGGTGGCATTCCATCATCGGCAACCTTGCCACGTTCGTGTCTCTTGACCTCTCCTTTTTTTTGTTTGCCTTTCCTTTGTTTTCCTTGTACTTGCAACCTTCCATTTACTCTGAAGCGCGAGGAAATGAACATCTTTGCGAACGTGGGCCTTGTATGCCACTGTTGCACACTTGTTAACATTGTTAAAATGCACAACCACAGGCTGGGGAAACATGAGGCCCCCTTTCGTGGCAGAGGCAATAAGTGCGAAATCATTGTTGTCAAAACTCCGGTTTTTAGTACCAGGTTCTCCTTGCAAGATTTACATGCAAGCTTCTTTGTAGCTGCATATGCGCAGTAACCAGCTACATACGTAATGGTGGGGAGCATCAGCTGCTTCTTCGCAATATCCTGTTCTCTTACAGCAAAATCAAAGTGCTTGAAACCTTGTAGGTCGTTAACAGAACCACAAGGACTGAGCACATCTAGCTGAGGGAGTTCGGGGAGCTCGAGCCCTTTCTGCAATCTGTGCTTGGGCTCAGATTAGTATATCTGACGTATAGACACGTGGTACTGTGCTCCTGACAATTGCCGATATTTTCCAAATCGGTCCTCAAGGCAACCGGTTTAGAATTTCCCCAGTAACAAGTATGAAAATCCGAGCTCTTCAATGCAGTAGCGTGTTCCTTCACAAGTGCATGCGTAGTGTGGCGGAATGCACTATGTGTTTCGCGTGTGAGATGACCTGCGTCATGCTTTAGACTTTCCCAATAATCTAACCAATCAATTACACTGTTCAGAAAGTGGATCTGAGGGGAAGACAGACTTCTGACAGGTTCTTGAAAGGTGTCGTGCAAGTGCTGTCCTTTGTGAGGCGTCCTGACGTTTACAATGTTCAAGGTTCAATGTTCAATGTTCAATGTCAAGATTATGCGAATAAATTCAGATGTGCCTTCGCCATGTTGAAGTTTAAGCTAATTTGGAACTGGTCAGTGCTTCAATAGTAGAAAAGTTCAAAATCTTCAGGACGAGCTTGACATTCTGGTGCTCCAAGTTGGATGGATTTAATGCTTTTAAAGATAATGTCGGGGGCCAACCGCAAGAGTTCATTGTTTTCCTCTTCACGTGACTTCCTCAGAGTACCAAATGATGCTGTTAACACCTACCCATTACTCGAAAGCTCATTTATATCAGGAAAAAACATGCAGGTCCCTGGATTACGTTGATTAAGCCAGTTGTTACGTATGCACTTCAAAATGTGAGCGCTGACCAAGACAAAGAACAAAGATCTTGAAGGATCAGATGAGTGTGCATAGACAATATTAAATTTTGGGGGATCACAAAAAAGCGACATGGCTTTCCGATTCATGGAATTATTATCAGAAATGACTGCGATTACACGAAGCCCAGCATCTTCTAGCTCTTTAATGAGGCGTCTGAGGAAGTAATGCAAGTGCTTTGCACTGCCCCGGCGTTTCCTCATCTGGAGCATCACGTCGATGCCGTTTGGAAGGTGTAGCCGGCTCCTCAGTGGCCGTCTCATCAGGTGTCTCATATGGTGTGTCTGGCTCCGCGTCCATCTCCACGTTCAACGCGTCACGCCCATGATCCGTGCCTTCGGGTGCAGGTGGTGTCCTCACTTTTTAGTTCATTCTTCTTTGTCTCTGCTTTCTTCCTGCCGTGTCGTCCTGTGTCGACGCGGACGGCGTTGTCACCTTTTCCGCGTCACTTGCCGCCTGTTCAGCGTGCGTTTCTATGGACGCTGTCAGCTTCTCCGTGACCTCTTCCTCCATCAATTCGAGACCCTCGTCGTCAGGTTGCTTGCTGCCAGTAACTCTTGCATATGTACGCACGCAGTATTGTGCTTCATAGCCGAATTCCTGGCACTGAGCACACCTTGGCACTCTGCAGTCTCGCCTAATGTGTCCTTTGCGTCGACAACGAAGGCAAATTGGAGCTCTGCCGGGAACGACGACGAGCATTGAACCACCAAATATCTTTAACTAATGGGGCAACACGTCCGGTGTTAAATCCTCTCGGAGCGTCATCCGCAGAATACGCGTAGTGGACTCGGTTTGTTCGAAACCTCTCACCTTCCACTCCTCTTCTCGTACTTTTTTCACTTCGCCTTATAGTGGTTCAAAGTCCTCTTCAGTGCTTCCCTGGTAACGTGGAATGGAACCCAGTGCACTTTCAATGTGATGTCTCACTGTACAGGGTCAATGACGGCGCAATAACGGCCTTTCACCTCTAAGCCACCCGCGTTACCCGGCACTTCCTTTGCCTCTGGCGTTGTAGCTTGATCAGCCACACATGAATAATTTGGAAGGGCGCTATACCGGTCACGTCTTTCGGTACACCCAGCTCTTGCAGCGGGTCACGGAAGTCTTCGAGCGGTATGGTCTCCCGGTCACGTCACAGTGTAAAAACAAGGCATATCCACGAAGTGAATGATGATGAGTGGGCGAAGCACTGGGGGATCATTCGGGCAAAACGCCGGAAGCGTTCTCCGGAAGCCGGAAGCTGGCTTCCGGAAGCGGAACCGGAAGTGAAATCCGGCGTCCGGAAGCCGGAGCTTGGCGTCC
This sequence comes from Dermacentor silvarum, assembly GCF_013339745.2. Classification (NCBI taxonomy): domain Eukaryota; kingdom Metazoa; phylum Arthropoda; class Arachnida; order Ixodida; family Ixodidae; genus Dermacentor; species Dermacentor silvarum. The sequence continues at coordinate 49,686,904 of NC_051163.1, forward strand.
ATATACATATATATACATATACATATATATACATATACATACATACATACATACATAGCGGTCTCCATGCCAACCAGAGCTACGGACTACGAGGAACAAGGCTCGGCCCTAAGGTGCTTCGCCCCTAAAACAAACACTCTTTCATAGTTTCTTCTGATGGCAAAGTCGGTAGTACATACCGATAACCCTGTGGGGTGAGAGAAGACCTGTTACCACGACCAAACGCGGATTGGCTGCAGAAGATAGCGCCAACCTTTCCCTTTCCCTCAAGAACCACTTATCATCCGCTGAAACCGCTCTTGCAGAGCTCGGCATCTGGCGTCCGAACCATATACGAACCATATGATTGCGTTCGAGCGTCGTCGTCTTCGTCCACAGCTGGCGTGTTCGTACGATCGTGCTCTGCGTGGTGAAGAGGTTTTGCGCGCTGTGAGATCGAGAGAGAGACAGACGCATTCATGGAACGGGTCTCCAGGAACGCGTTGGCGCTGAGCCGTGCTCCCTCAAGGGCTGCAGAAGATAGTGGGCCTCTTCGATTATCCGTCTCTGACAGTCCCGGTCTGCCCGAAAGACTGCATACGCAACGCTCATTGGCTGAAAGCATCGTCTCGGACAGTCCGGGACTGTCAGAGACGAATAATCGAAGAGGCCCACTGCCAACCTTTCCCTTTCCCTCAAGAACCACTTATCCAGGAACGCGCTGTCGCCATTGGAACGCGGTGTCAGTGTTGCAATCTGCGCTATGCAACGCGCAGTGACGGCCGGAACTCCGAGATGCGCGAAAAGAAATTATCATCGTCCTGAGTCAAAGCCTCCTTAAGAAGATACCTGCCGCGTGATGATGATGATAAGTGGTTCTTGAGGGAAAGGGAAAGGTTGGCGCTATCTTCTGCAGCCCTTGAGGGAGCACGGCTCAGCGCTGCTGCGACTCCGGACTGGCTGCATATGGACAGCAGCCAGGCTTCATGCCAAAGGCCGCAGCGCCTCCCCCTCGTGCCAACGATGCGGTGACACCGAGACACTCGAACACCTCCTCTGCGCCTGTCCAGCCCTAGCACAGGAACGTTCGAAGGTCACCCGAGCCTGTAGACTGCAGGGACTTCCTGCTGACTCACTGACCAACCTGCTGTTCCCATCCCGCTACCATCTCCCCGCACTACACAGCCTCGTGGAGTTCGTGGAGGCGAGTGGGATAGCAGCATACCGCTGAGCGTACCTGCCCTTGCCGGTCCCTGCCGCCTCTGCTGCCTACCCATGTGCGGACGAGCCCCCTGAACTATCTCTCTTCTCTTTTTCTTTACCTCCTACTCCCCCTATCCCCTACGACGCTGCGCCGTGCTCCCTTATGGGCTGCAGAATTAAGCGTCTCTTCCTTATGTATAATAAACACCTCCTGCCCTCCTCCTCAGCGCCAAACCTGCCGCGTGAGCCGAGCCGCTGGTTCCTCCCCTCTCCTCTTTCCTACTCTCCACCACGGTCGGCTGCGAGCGCTAGCCGTGGCGGCCTCTCCGAACCTAAATCACGTGGCCCTTCCTCCGAAATTATAGCGGCGTTTGTAACGATCTCGGAGGCACGGCTCGCGGTCTTTAGTCAAGCCATTGGTCGAGCGCGCGCCTGCCTCGTAATCATCACTTCCTCCGCAACAGCAAGTAGGATCGGCATCGAGCACCGTCTCTCCATGAACTACGGGAACCATGAACTGCGGGAACCTCCGCTCCAATGGGAAAACGAGCGACACGGCAGGCATCTAGTAATGGAGGCATTGCCTGAGTAAGATGAAAAGTTCGCGCGCACTTCCGGCAAAGGCTGGGGTACGATTGCGCAGCTTCGCTGTTTCAAGCGTTGCGCGGCCGAGTGCAAGGTTAAGCGTTTTTTAGGGGCGAAGCACCTTAGGGCCGAGCCTTGTCCCTCGTAGTCCGTAGCTCTGGTTGGCATGGAGACCGCTATGTATGTATACGCAAATATACATAAATATATATATATATGTATAATATATACGCCAAGCTCTGGCTTCCGGAAGCCGCCTTCCGCTTCCGGAAGCCGCCTTCCGGTTCCGGAAGCCAGCTTCCGGCTTCCGGAGAACGCTTCCGGCGTTTTTCTCTCTCGTCCGTAGCTAGGGGCACTGTGGTGCACAAGGGCGTTCGTTCCCGACTCGCGCTCTCTTTCTCAGTCGTCCGTAGCTGTGCTTTACCCGAATGATCCCCCGGTGCTTCGCCCACTCATCATCATTCACATCGTGGATATGCGGTGATTTTTTTTTTCAGTATCAGCCGCTCTTGCACTATCCTGCGGAGTTTTTTTATGCGCCTTTTCCAAAACTAAGACGTATCGACTCGTGTACCTTGTTAATATTATCCAGTTGCTATTCGAACGGCCGCCGAATAACGAAATCCCCTGCAAGTGAATGTAGCCAGCAGAGGTAGTTCTGAAGGTTGACAATACCAGTAATATTAACCACATTCAGATAAGTAAAGCATTCGGGTGGGTGGCGACAGAAGAACAAATCCTTGGCAACCGAAACATGCAACCAATAGGGCAGCCACACTGCATTTAGCAGCGAGAGATTACCTTTTCGGCAATGTTAGTACTTCTTCCTTTGCCCGTTACGCCCGAAAACCGCGATGCTTGGGGACAGCACCAATAACGACGCTTCCTGAGCCTTCGGGAACAGACAGTGGCAATGGCGGCGTCGTGCAATTCGTTGAACGCGTGCGCAGCTGCCAATGCGAACCCTTACAGCGCCCCGAAGTTTCCACACGCCTTCGCTTCGTTCCTTTCACCACTACTGACCTATCTATGGAAGGTAGACCTTCGGGGGGGAGGGGGGGGGGGGGTTCTTGTTGGAAACAAGACCTACTCGGGGTCTATTTTCAACACCTCGCTTCATTACTTTCTTTTAGATCAACGTCTCCGCTTCTCTCCCACCTTTCTTTACGCCAGAATATCCTCCACTCGATGGCTCTCCCAACCAAAAGCTCTTGTATGCTGCTGGCGCCTTGCCTTCGGCTGCAAGCACTCGGTTTAGCACGTGGACTTGAAAACCGCGATGCTTTGCTACCTAAAACAACATTGATTTCTTTGAGTATGGTGTAACTATGATCAGGAAATGCCCTTTAAACGGGGTATTTATTATAAACGGTGTACATCTTCGCTTTTGTTAAGGTGTGTGATGCTCTTTGCCGTAGAGAACGGCAACAGCTTCACAGGCTCGCATGTTTTGGTTATGCGTCTTAGGTCTGAATTCAGAATCGACGGTAACATTTGCAGGGGCCGCGTAACGCTTAACTGCAGTGCTAGGCCTCATGTGATACCTGCTGTAACACTGGACGTGGCCGAACTGCTACATATTGCCAGCTCCTCAAAACTTAATTTCGACTGACACAAACTTTAGCGCTCACATCACCTTAGACCTCAAATTTAGGGGGAATTACCATAGTTTTGGGTATATTACCACGACTTAGTATAAAAGTGTCGGCCATCTGTGAATATGTTTATGCTGATTTGAATTGAAGTTTATTTTACCACATGAGTACACTGATGTGCATAAGCGGTGGGGATGGCGGGATAAAAGCTGCATACCGGCAGCTTGACTGGTCCCGTCTCCTCGTGAACAGGCAGCAACATGCACCATATTCATGGTACATACTTGTGGCAAGATAAAAAAATAGACATACATACAGCCCATACATACAGCCCATACATACAGCCCACACACACATACAGCCCATACATACAGCCCACACACACATACAGCCCATACATACAGCCCACACACACATACAGCCCATACATACAGCCCACACACACACACACACACACACACACACAAACACACACACACACACAAACACACACACACATACATACATACATACATACATACATACATACATACATACATACATACATACATACATACATACATACATACATACATACATACATACCGCAAGAGCAGAAATGTCGCATCTTTAAGACGGTAAAGCGTAGTTTTCGAGCGACAAAGAAAAAAATGTTAAAATTCACAAAAGAATTTGCAATAAGCTGTTTTTGGATACATGCCGTATGGTTTCATCACGTAGTTTGTGTTTGTTAAGCTCTGAGTGACGACAGTAGGAGAGTGTTTGAAGGCCGTAATTTATGCATGGGCGCGGAACTGCCCAGTGTTCAGTGTATCGATTCAGTGGAAAAGCTGGATTCTGTTGCAAGCTTGCAATGTTTCTGTTGCAATACCCTTAATCATATCGTGTTCACAAGAACATATAAGCTGATAATCGTAAAGGCGGTCTACTTGTAAAATTTAGTAGCCGACACATTTTTTTCGCTAAGTCATGGTAATATGAACAAAGTTACGGTAATTCCTTCTAATTAAAACTTTCACTGCGACGTAGGTCACGGCCTACGGATGGGTGACAGCAGCTGCTTATTCGTCCTGTGCGGCTGTGCGTGGCTTAATTCCTGCCGTGCGCAAGCGACGCCTTCTGCTTGAATTCAACGAAGGGTGAAAAAAATGCTTGTTACCGCGGGGCCACCTTTCTGCCCCTTGATGAAGTTTCAAACAAGCACAGCTCCCTGGTGACTACCGGTGGGTTCCCACGCACAGGAATCGAGACTTTGAGAAGAGCTGCCAGAGGGAACACATTAGTGCTCACATGACGCCTAAGGTGACGTCAGCCCTAAGGTTTTATCAATCGTTAAGAAAACGTGCACCTTCTTAAAGTAGCCATGATCTGGTTCACTCATGAGGTTGAACGTCCCAAAACAAAAGCTAGGGTATGAGAGACACCGCAATAGAGGTTTCCGTATCAATATTGCCCACCTGCGGTTCTTTACCGTACACCTAGATCTAAGTAAATGAGCGTTTATTGCATTTTACCTCCCTCTATCCAGCTTCTGCAGCTAACAAATACAAAGTTGCGTACGACACCAGTCTCAAGGATTTGTGAAATGTTGTGTGAGACAGCTGTACCTCCAGGGACAGCTACTGCACAAACATGGACAGCCATGTTTTCACCCGATTGGCCCTCTCAAGTGAAGGATTTTCAGTGGCAATATCAGGGAGGCATTCTACCTACAAGAAACATGGTTGAACGCTGGGATATGGTAGCGAATGATAAATGCATACATTGCGCACAAACAGAGAACAACACGCATGTAGTCAAGGAGTGCGTTGCAGCACGCACCTTCTGGAAGCTGGTTGCAAGAAGATCGGTTTGCTAGTCTCATCTACTACAGCGTTAGTTACGTTTTGTGGTGCTTCCGCAACATTGCAGAACGATCTCTGTACCATAGAGCGTGCAAACTCTTGGGTGATAATAGGTGGTCATCTTGAAGAAAAGCTGTTTCTCCGCCGCTGATCTACGCGGTACCTAACGGTCTATCGAGGCAAAGATTTGCTACAGCCAGAATAACGCCCAAATTTTGTTTGCCTGAGTAGTAAATGTACTTGTGTGTGCTTCAGGTGTCATTCATGAATCCGAGGCTGACATTTATGCCTTTGCATGTACACTGTCATAGTGGTTTTTGATGTGTGGCAAAGCTAGTGTCAAGCAGACACCACTTACTTTTTTGTTTGCTCATCTGTTTTGTTTATATCGAGTATGATCTATTGCATGTGTGATACGTTACATTGTACTCTACGTTCATACCACAGTTGTACGCGTGCCTACGGGTGAATACATTTTCTTGTCAGCAACGATGCCCGGGTGTTCTCACTTGAGTGCCCGGATAACGACTGTGGCTTTTGGCTCAAGGTCACTTGAAGCTCGCCGGCAACGGGAGCTAAAAGCATTTCATGCTTCAAAGCTGCGCTCATCGTGGAATGGTCCGGGACAGCGCCGCAGCTCTTTCATCGTTTACCAAGCTTCCGTACAAGAGTGCTCCTGTCCAGAAAACAAGCCGTCACGGCAAGGCGGCAAGGGCAAGGAAACCAAAGGAAAAGCAAAGAGCAAAAGAGACTTCAAGGGACACGAGAGGCAAGGTTGCCGATTATGAAACACCGCTTTATTGAAGCAGCCGCAGAAATGCATAAGGAACCCAAGTCCAACAGCAGCATCGCGAAGACTCCCAAAGACAAGAAGTTTCCGCCTCCAACAAGGATATCGAAGCGTTACAGATGAGGCTCACGGCCATTGACAACAATGGTTTCATGTCGCCGAAGAGTAATTAAACGCATTAGCTACGTTGCTGTAATAGCGCATGGGCGATACAAAATTGACAACTATGCCCTACTGTTTACTCGGCACACGTTCGCAGAACGGTGCGCTATGGATAATGAACACTGCTTAGAAGGGAATCCTTCTGTATTGCTTAGTGCATGCTACCTTACTCATTCGCCGTAGTGACTCTGGTAATACTTGAGCATTTTATCAAATGCTGCATGAGCAATTTCGGCGACTGGCTCAAGGAGCAAGGCTAATAGAGGATCTCCATCACACCTTGTGGCCTTTAGTGTGCGATGTGCCACGTGAGGCAATGATAATGCTCAACTCCCAGAGAGATTATGAACAATGACGCACAAGAAAGCCTCAAGCAAACACGTCCCTCTGTGTGTTCTGTGGACTACGCAGACAAACAGCCCCGGCGCACACAAGGTAACGTTAAACATCGACTCATACCACTGTCGTACTGCACTATAAACGCTGAACAACGTAGGCATTCGCCGCCAACATCACCGCTTATTATCGCTCACCAAAGCACGCAGCATACAAAGCTTCGCTTTCCCAGCGTGCGTGGGATCCACAGTTTAACAGCGGAGCTCTTTAAGCTTTTCGTTTTCCCGCGTAGCGTTCGCAAAAACGCGCCTCGCCAAGACGTCACAGCGCGTTGCCTAGCAACCACCTGCCCCAGCTGCGCCTCGCTTCTCCTATAGCTCCGGCAACGCTCCTCCGCCGCTACGCCAGCGATGACGTCACTGCGAGTTGCACAGCGCAGCTTGCAACACCGACACTGCAGTCCATCTGACCCGCTCCGTTAAGGCGGTCGCCTAGCAATGACTTACCCAGCTTCACCCAGCTATGTCATTGCTTCACGCCGCAATTCTTACTTTGCTTAGTCATGACAACACTTTGTGAAGCTCGGCCTCGGCGATTCGCAGAAGGTCCTGAGTTACGAGCCCGCGAAACTGAGCAAAAGTGTTTAATCGTCCAGAAGCGTCCAGATACTTCAATGACCGAGTGTTCATTGCTCCTTGGGCTGTTGATGATTCCGGTGTGATATAGCGCCAAACGTGGCCCAATCTTGAAGCGTAACCTCGCAAAAATTGGTCTTCGCACCACCACTGTTAAGCTGCCCTAATCCATTTTTAGCGTTAGATCGCCGGCGCAGGCTAGCGTATACAAGCTTCGCTTGAAAAAATGTGGTTGATCCCTCTTATATAGGAATCGGTATAGAACACGAAAGTGAAACGTGTCTTCACAGAAGTAGTGTAATGTTTATTGCACATTGATATATAATGTCTATTGGTGTTTTGTGGCTAAAGCGCCCTTAGGCGTTGATGCACCCACGCTGACGCCTGGTGGCACGTCTCCTCCATCACGACTACCAACGTCGATGACCATGAGCAACCGTCGTGCATATGGAAGCTGCACTACGCTGCACACGCTAGCACAACGCGAAAGACGAAGCACGTAACTGACACACTAATACAACGCGCAAGACAAAGCACGTAACTGAATCGTCACCGAGTCAAATCAGCGCGTACAGCGCGTCGTAATTGCAGCCTCCGCGATCAACTTCAGAAACATTTTCAGAGCTAATTGCGGAGGCCACGCTCCGCTGTGCTGAGTACGGTGAACGCCACCTAGGTGGCGTTGGTAGTGCTTCTTGATGCCAGCGTCCCTTCGAATGCTGGCATCGAGGCGTCGTAGTGCTGAGACCACCGAAGCGTTCACTGTCGGTGCGCGTTAGTGTCATAATGCAGTACTTCTCTTTTCTGCTCGTAGGCAGCGGCACCGCCCCGAGCAAGAGCGCGGGTACACGGAGGAGTGTTAGATATATAAGGCGCGTCTGTGTAGCTCTCTGCAAATGCGTTTGTGGCGCAATGGGTTAAACGCTCGGCGATCTATCGTCGCGGACCGAGAGGTCGTGGGTTCGATTTCCAAACTTTGCATGTTTGTGGAACTTTTTCTTCTGGTTTCTTTCTTTGTATTATGTTCTATGACGTATTTCCGTGACGGAAATACGTCACTGACAATTTCCGTGACGGAAATACGTCAGTGAAGTCTTGGTGGACCCCGGCATAAAACACTTTCGTGTTAAAAAAAATTATTGGCCGTATGATTTATGTGCGAGTGAAAGCGCGCGAGGGCGAGGGACGCGCGCTTTCGCGGGGAGCAAACGCACGGCGGAGAGCAAACGCGACTTCCCAGTGGAAGGTGAGCGGTGGGAGAGGAGGGCATCCACGCACCCTAGACTGTGCGTACCCGCTCTCCAACTGTCGTACTCTGTTACCTTGCCGATTCGATGCTGGCTGACCGACTGTGAGGGCACCCTGCCCGAGACGATGACGAATACCCTCTCCCTCCCCTTATTCCACTTTTCCTACTTTCTATCCTCCCTTCCCCGCCCCTCAGATGCTGAGCCGTGCTCCCTATAAGGGCTGCAGAAACATGCATCTTTTCTCTTTTCCTCAACCTCTACTACTACTACTACTACCCGCTCTCCAACTGCGGCGCATGCGCGCAGCCCTGCCAGCCTCTGCCGCCTGCGCTACATGTGCCGCCGACTCTCTCTGGCCTTTCGCCCGCCTCTCCCCTAACAATGTCGACAACGGCGTTTAGCCGTTCGTCACGTAGCCAGCGTTTTGACAGCGGTTGTGTGCGGTCACACAAACAGCGCGCACAACTGTTGTCGACGGCGGCGGCGTTTTGCCCGCGTTTGCACCGAACGCGCGTCGCGTTGGTGACGTGTTTATGAAGAACGTGCCAACCTTTGCAGTACTACACCCTATGGCGGTGTACCGTAGCGACCATATGGCCATGGTCCCTGTGGTCACTGAATAAATGAAAACCACCGGATCATATGTATTTCTCATTCTTAAATAGTTCAAATAACCAATTACACCATCACGTCTTAATAGTCACAATTGGAAATACATAATTCCCGCCATAGTACAGCTTCGCTGGTCTTCCATCTCCACCCCTGTGGAAGGGCTGACAGTTTTTTACAGCAAAGCTGTCTATGGCTGGGAGATGGGGTTTTGTGGCGTAAGCGCCGATTGTCGAAGGAGTTGTAGCGCAACGTTGGACCTCACTATCGCTGCCAATGCTTCACCCGTGGGGCGAAATTTTCAATGAAACAATTGCAGCATACTTTCAAGGGTACATTGTTCGTTTTGTTGTTTCTCCCTCGACATCTTAACTGCCTAAGCCAAGGCTGATATATTTTAAGCGTAAACTCAATTACACGTCTCTCTATTGAAATAATGTGCTCCTACACTAAAAGTTCCAAAGTGTGATGGAAATTCTCTATTAGCTTTTTTCCTTGAGCAAGTCGCCGAAATTGCTGATGCAGCATTTGATAAAATTATGAAGCGTTACCAGAGTCGGCACGGCGAATGAGTAAGGTAGCATGCGCTAAATATTATTGAAGCATCGGCTCCAAACCAGTGTCGTCTTTCAGAAGCGCGTGTTACTATCCTCGCATTGCGAGGTTTCTACAACCTCGTGAACGACCCGGAATACCCAGGCAGAAAAGTGGTTGATTACTTTCTAGGCACATCCAGAAAGCTTTTCTTACCCGAAAAAAGGACAGGTCCTACGGTGGAACAGCCGCCGCCATTCTATAAATATGTATGTAGTACCCTTCAGTCTCTTCGAACAGCCGTGCCTGATGTCGATCTAGTTAGCACCCCGGCAACGGTGGTGTGCGAATGGTTAGCGGTTAAGCACTTGTCGCAGGAAGAACTGCAGAGGTGCAGGAGCGTCCGCTGGCGCAGCCTGACTTCGTCGGCCGTACCCGCCGAGGTTCGCGACTTCGGATGGAGACGAGGTTGGCGCGTCTTGCCAACGCGGAACCGCACGGCAGCGTGGGGAATAAGTCGCACTGACCGCTGCCCTCAGTGCAGACAAGGAGAAACGTTGCAGCATGCCTTATTCGAGTGTACAGTATCAAAAACATTTTGGTTCCTACTGTGGCGGATGTTCCGTGTACGAATACAGGCAACAACCGCGAACACCATTCCATGTTGTTTTGTGGTGTGTAGGAGCATTTGTTTTGTGGCGCCAACGAGGATCAGCGGCAATGCAGGGGCAGCCAAATAGAGCAATGTATCCGCTACTACGCCGTTCGCGTAAGCTCATGTACGAACAAGCGTGCGCAGACTGGATCATTCTGAACGAAGACCAGTTTCTGCGTAAATGGTCCACAATATTCATAAAGCCCCGTAATGGGCGCATCACTGCACAGTTGTTACCGTACTAGCCCATTAATGTCTGGCAGGCCAGTGCACCTGCCAGATCCATATGCCACCTTAGTGAGTTCTTTTATTTTCATAATGTGCCATTTTGATTGTATGTGCCAGTACCGCTAGTGTTTATTTTCCTGTACATGAATCCAAGTGCACATGTATTTCATGAATGTCTGTTTGAAATAAACTTCTCTTTATCTGTAGTGCGATGAACTCAATTCTGCGGACGTGTGTCATGTATACAGTCGTGCACAGTTGTGAATACTGCTTAGTCCATCTGTTATTACCAAGGAGGTTTTATAACCTCCTTCGTTATTACAGAAAAGCAGCTGAAAACGTTGTATGCCTGTTTTTCAAGGTTTTTGAAAACACTACATCACTCGCAAACTTTATGTTAACGCGATAGTGTTAAGGGCCCCGTGTCGCAGAAAATCCGGTGTCGGAGTGGCAATTCACCAGCTATCCCTTCTGCGTTCTCCAATATCGCATGCTTTCTTAGGAAACGCCAAACTGGCATTGAGCGGTCATCTTGCCGTTTGCTACCGCAAAGCACTCTACTTTTATCTTAATTGTAGCTAAAAATTGCCTCCTCGTGCTGCTGCTCATCATTCAACAGGCAAAAAAATTAAACTAGTAAATAAATCAGACGCGACGTCGATCGGAACGGATCAGATGCATGAACACGCAGAACACACAGCAAGAAGGGAAAAAAGTGCCAAGGTAAACACAGGTTGCCAGACGACGACTCACATTCGGCTAACGACCGCTATATAAGACGAGTGACTTTAGCTTGTTTTTTCATGTAAATATCTCGACGTATATACCGGTTTATACGGTAGTTCTAATTGGGTAAAAATTGGGGAAATGTTAAGTGTAATGTGTGACGAAATTACCACTTCCTAGCATACTCTGAAGCATTTTAATTAACTGCACCACACAGACACTGAAACTTCGGCATCGACATTTATGGAGATGCTTATGATTGCTGTTTGCTGCAGGGAGTGCAAAAACAGGTGGCGCGTAATCTTTTGCGGTAGAATGCGTGAACGATGAGCATCATTCGCGTGGTTTTGCCAACAGACATGTAAGTAAGTACGCGTTAGGCACTTCGGCATCGTAAAGCGGTGATAAACGGCCATTTTTGTAGTGATTTCAGGTGCTACAACTATTGGCGGTTCACTCCGGGGGTGCAGCCGGCTGAGCGGCGGCTCTGCTACGGTCACCACTCGAGCCTATGCTTTCCCTGCGGCCTGTAGCCGAATGCTGTTAACATGTGCGCCTATATAGCAGCCGAATGAGCCGATGAAAAGAATGGGCTAGAGCTGGAGAAGTGGTGACGTGGGCACTTCACGTGGGCACTTGCCCACGTGAAGCGAAGCGTATAATATGCCCAGCTGCGTCACATGACAAGCGACGTGCATGCGTGACTTCCGCTTGGGTGCTTATGATAGTAAAACGCAATTGGGAAGGCGGAGGGGGGGGGGGGAGGGGGCAGAGATTACAAATGCAAAAACACGTTCCTGTCCCAGTTTCGTGAAGAAGCGAGTCTAACTGCCAAATATATCGTCATCTTTCTATTTGCTCACTCAGTCGCTCAAAGCTGCATAACCATGCTCAACGTTGAGCTTTCGTGTATGGAGATGGTTTCAAGATCATCCAGCTCGAAGGTTGCGTTCATTGCTAAACCTCTGGAAAGTGTCAACTCCATTCCCCACAGGTATGAGTGGTGGGCCATTTAAGGTATGCTAATGTACCAAGGAAAATATTTTTTAAAGTGGAACACACCCGAGTTGCACTAAGGTGCGTTCAAAGTGTTCACTCAGTATTTTATATTCTATGATCATTTAAGAAACGTGTTTCCAGTTATAACGAATAGTAATTATATTTTGCTATAAGCGTTGTTTATATCGTGCAGGACAGTGTTTACTTAAAGTCATTCTAATATAAAATACTTCAGCTCCTAACTGTGGGCTCAGAGTGTGCAGTGTCTATCGCCTCAACTTCTAGAACACTGTGGTAGGAGGACGATATTTCAATGTTTGTGCTCAGGGTGCGGGGCCAAGAGGTGAAATGCGCGGGCTTTTCAGTGCGTGTGTTCGGCGTGCGGGGCCGAAAAGCGCGGGAGTGCGCGTGGCTGGTGGGCGGTGTCGGTGCGCGTCCCGCGAGAGAGCCGCTCGAGCGACGGATCCCACAAGCTTAGTGGAACGGGCCAGCACGGTAGTCTCTCGCTGGGTTCTGCGGATCGAACGGTGGGCTACGTCCCGAAGTCAGCGATCCCGGTTAAACCGGGCTTCGCCCCGGTTCGCTGTCCCTCGAGGCCGAGCTACTTGGCGGATCCTGCCGGGGTCGGCCATCGCCCCGGCTCCCTGACGTTCCTGAGGCGGGCTGTAACTGCGACGTCCAGCGCCGTCCTGCCCTGTCGAGCCCGGGCTGCCGCCCGGCTCCTGTTAGGCCGAGATGGGCCGCCCTTCGGTGTCATCGCCATTCGTTCTCCGTCGACGCCGGGCTGCGCCCTGGTTCACGTCAGTGTAGCCGCGACGTGCAGCCCAGCTGCGTTCCAGCCGTCGCTACCTCACCTCTGCGGCGGGTGACCACTACGGCGATTGAAACTGAACTGTGAGCGGTACATCACCAGACTGGGATTAACCACAATAGTGCGACTTGTGTCATTTACCCTCTGTATTTCGTGTGCGTCTGGTCCTTGTCTGCTGTCCGTGTTAAAAATCGTTCCTCTCCGTCTTTGGGTGACTCCTTAATCCGTCTGGCTGACCTGCGCCCACACAAAAGCCACCACACTGTAGTTCTACGGCATAATTATCGCACAACTAAGACACCATCATGAAGCTACACCATGCGTCTACGTATGTTTTTGCTTCGGGGTTGACATCTCACTTCGTGAAATATGTACTTGGGCCAGGTCAACTAACGCACGATAGTGTCCTCCTGTAGTATAGAGACAGCAAGTTAAGCACCGTAAAACACAGGTGCCAACTATAGTTCTATCGCTGCCGCTTACAAGTTGTAATAAGCCCAAGAGAGCATAGCTGTCCCTCACGCCTATTAAAAACTGATTTCGCACTCTCGAGTTGACCACATTTAATGAAACACGACAGCGGGTTGAGCGTCGTACTGGGAGAGTTCATCCGGAAGCTGTATGAGCGTGACGTGTATGAGCGTGACGTCATAGAAAAAAGTGCTGAGTCGCGGTTCGAGTTAGGTGAATGACAGGAACGGTGATTAGCAAAAAAAACATGACTTGCAAAAATGACTGTAAATTGTGGTTTCAGAGTGATGATGGTTTACTAAAGAAAAGTGTCGAGTCGCTGTCCGAGTTTTGTGAATAAATGATTACTTGAAAAAATGACTGCAAAATAGGGTACCGAGGGAAGTTGGCAGCAAAAAAAATGCTGGCTCTCCCGTAATCGAATCATTGGCATTGGAACGCGGTGTCGGTGTTGTAAGCTGCGCTGTGCAACGCGCAGCGACGGTCGTAAGACGCGCGAAAAGAAATTATCATCATCATGAATAATAAGATGAAAAGTTCGCGCGGCACTTCCGCACAATGCTGGGCTATGATCGCCTAGCTTCGCTGTTTCAAGCGTTGCACGGCCGAGCGTTATACCAGCTTTCCAAAGCCACGAGTGACATGTGAAACCCAGTACGGTTCCCTTGAGATGCCTGTGTCCAAGGTGCTAGGTTACATATGTCAGGATACAATGTGCTATGAACGCTGAGATAAAGCTGACACAAGATGGCGAGGTCGGCTAGTTGGTTAAAATACGCGTTACACCTTAAAATAAAGCAGTCACTTGAACCTTCCGTGGGTTCGTCGCTCGTGAAACGAGCCTGAGCATGTTCTCCGTCTTCGCCCTCAGGCGCGCGATCGTTTGCACGTTGCTGCCCTTTGCGTTGTTGATCAGTCCGAGCACCCTGAGCTAACCCTCGGGATGCGCTGACCTGTCTTCGTTCGGAGATCGATCGGTACTTGATCCAGCGGCGTGTCGATCTTGCGGCCCTTTCTGTCTGGATGATACAGCAAGAGCTCCGACTTGGTCGGCGAGAGGACCCCTCCTATGCCCTCATGGAATTCTTCCGTGACGTCCAGGGCCTCTTGCAGAGCCAGCTCCACCGCTGCGTCCGACCCACCGCCGCACCAGACGGTGATGTCATCCGCGTAGAGAGCGTGATTGAGATTGAAGCCCCCGATTCGGTCGAGTCGGACTGATAGGTCTCGCATGGCGATGTTGAAGAGCAATGGGGTTAGCACCGCACCCTGCGGCGTGCCACGGGCTCCCAGCGCGTATCCGTCCGACTTGATCTCGCCCAAGTCTTATGATCTTATGATCATAAGATCATATGGCCTTATGATCCCTGAGGAAAGAGCTGACGTACACGTGAAAACGTTCGCCGAGGTTCAATCTCGACATAGAGTCAAGGACGTGCTTGTGTTCGATGGTGTCAAAAGCCTTGGCGAGGTCCAGCGCCAAGATGCCTCGGACGTCTCTCGTGACCACGTCGACTATCTGCCTCTTGATCAGTAGCATGACCTCTTGAGTGGACAACGAGGGTGTGAAACCGACCATGTTCGGCGGGAGGAGCTGTCGTTTTTCGACATACCTCGATATTCTGTTGTGGATGACTTGCTTCGCCACCTTGCCCACGCAGGACGTGTGCGAAATGAGTCGCAGACTTTCTATGGCCGGTGTCTTGCCTGGCTTCGGAATTAGGATCACTGTGGCTTCCTTCCAGGCATCCGGTACGGTCCCGGCAACCCAGGCCTCGTTGATTTCCTTGGTGAGCAGTTCGATCGAGCCGTCGTCCCGATTTCCGAGGAGTCTGTTCGAGATTCCGCCCGGCACGGGCGCCGATCTTCCGTTGAGGCCTTGAAGGGCCGGTCTGACTTCCGAGACAGAGAAGGGGGCGTCGAGGTCCTCATCCGCTTGGCCCCGTAGGCCGGGTTATCTTCCGGCCCGGACTGCCCGATAGGGAGGTAGCGACGCGCGACTTCGTCCATTACTTCGTGCGTAGATGCGCCTAGCGAGCTTGTGAACCAGCCTGTCGATGGCCTGAGTGTGGTTTCTCTTGGACTGCATGTCGCCCAGTAACTACTTGAGGAGGTTCCACTTGCCTCCCGCGCAGATCTGTCCGTCGACCGATGCGCAGACTTCGTTGCATTGCTGCTGGCCGAGCTCCTTGCAGTGCGATTCGACCTCGTGGTTGAGGGCCGCGATCCTCCTCCGGAGGT
Source organism: Dermacentor silvarum (assembly GCF_013339745.2). NCBI lineage: Eukaryota > Metazoa > Arthropoda > Arachnida > Ixodida > Ixodidae > Dermacentor > Dermacentor silvarum. Next base: position 49,702,557 of record NC_051163.1, read on the forward strand.
TTCACTGCAGCTTCTGCGTCTTCCATCTGGCCGTGAGTGAGTTCTTGGCTTCAACCAGGTGCGCCAATCGAGCGTTCATGCGGTCGAGCTTGAGGTCCGTTTCGACGGTCTTGGTGACTGCAGCCACGTCTTTCTTGAGCTTCGCTACGAGATCCGCGAAGGTCTCGTACTCTTCGTGGTCGTTCTTCCTTCTCTTGCGGAAGGCGTCCCAGTCCACTATATTGAAGGCCCTCTGCGGGGCCGCGCTGACCGGGAGGGAGATTTCCACGATGTAGTGGTCACTGCCCAGGTTCTCTTGTAAGTTATGCCACTCCGCGCCCAGCGCGTTCTTGACGAAGGCCAGGTCCGAAGGCCAGCTGTCAGTCACTGCCTGCAGGAGTCTGAAGCCTTAGGGAATGTTTCTCACTTAGACCAAGGCTTCGCGCGTGTGATGATTAGGTTCTTTATAGTGTGATAGGAAACGCATCCAAGGTGTTGCGCCTTGGTGCTTCCAATAAAAGACAAGGCTGGCTGCAAACCATACGCAAGGGACACATTTATCAATAGAAGATAACACTCTCTTATATACACGGACTAGGAATAATAAGCAAAGAAATTACAAGGACAGTTATGGCACGAGATACACGGACAAGTTCAAGAACAAAACTAGAGTTCACTAAGATACCTAAGGGTAACAAACAAGCGGAGGTCACGTGCAAGTAAAGCGTGCGTTCACCAGTTATAGGTGGAGCTGGTGGTCCAGAAGTGCATGTTGAGGTGGCACCAGCAAAATGAAGCCTGTGGTCGGACGAAGGGAGCAAGTCTCGAACGGTCGACGTGTTGCTGGCTCAACCAAGGTCTTGCCGTTGAGAAGAGGTCAGACACGGTTGTCTCGAGTGTCTCCAGCAGGTCCGCTATGATCGAGTGGAAGGCCTAGGCATCCAGGCCCAGTCATCTGGCAGCCAACTCTTCCGCGCCTCGTCGTCCAGCTTTCAGAGAGCGCTCACTGTCGAGCAAAGCGCAGCCTGTTGTGGGAAGACGCCAGGTCGTCGGCAAGTGCAGAGCCGGCCAGGTAGAGGCCTCGTAAGCCCGGGTCCAAGCGCCCGTCAAGCTCACACCTCTGCACCCTAGCCGCCTGCCCTTGTTCCAACTGCCGACGTGTCTTCTTCCTCTTTCACGATCCTGATGATGATCTTGAACCATGGCACGTACCCGCTCTTCCGTTCTTCTCTTCCTCTTCTTTTCTCAAAGTCTCTCGTGGACTTTTCTTTAGATGTTTTTTTTCTTGCATCGCCTCGCGCACTTCACATATCACAAAAGCCCCCTTTTCAAAGTTTTTTTTTTCTTCAGAAAAAAAAAAACGTGTACGTGCGCGAGATGCATTTCATGGCCTTGGACACTGGACATCTGGGTAACACCTATCATCGTTCTGCACTGTAGTGATACACCGTTTAGCACATGCCAACACAGTTCCATTATGACAGACAACTACAGACAAGGGAAGCGTTACGCAACTGAAACCAAAGTGCCCCCCTTTTCGCAAGTGCATTGGTGACTGGTCTCAACCATTCTCGAAAGGCAAATTCAGGCCCCGCAATATTCTCAGCCTAGGCCATTCAACAGAGATCTCGATAATGAAGATACTTCCTGTTGCTGCTTTGGATAAGGGCTGAGAAGCGTTTCTCTTAAGCCAGTATTCAGGAGAGCCATTTGCAAATTCTTTTGGCAGGAAAAAAAAAATACACGCTGTCACCCAGTAGCACACTTGGGAACAAATTACTGTGCTTGCTGAATACTGAGGACTCGTGCTGAAGAGCACGGTTAGTCAATTTGATATGGGTCATACGATGACTAGCAGCCAATGACAGGGCGCCACCCGTGACTGGTTTCGCCTTTATCTTTAGCCTGCCATTTTTCACTTTAGGAAGGGCACCAGTTTCTTCTATTTTGGTTTGATACGTTTGGTCCTCTGTCTTCAGTCTGCCACAGTTGAAATCTGAATCGCCTTGTTCAGTATGAAAAGTACTACCTACGGTGACTACTCTCTCACAGTTATACTTCAACACATTCACATTGCTCAATGGTATCATTTCCTTATTCTCACTACCGGCTGTCGTTTTCTCGTTAGCTGTCATCAAACCACTTTCGTCAGATAAATCTTTTAACACATTTGTAAGTGCTCGGTTTGATGAAACTAGATCCCTAATTTTCAGTTCTGTTTGTTCATCCGTGTTGTGCCCCAGTTCAACCATTGGGACCACCTGCTTTAGACCAGGAACTTCGATAGCTTCCTCCTCGTCATTGCAAAAGGAAGTTAGCATTGATGACAGAATGTGCTCTGCCTCATCAAGCTTGTGGCGCAATTGCAAAATGCGCTCTTCTCTCTCTTTGATCTCGTTAACAAATTCGAAAGGAACATCCTTTCCTTGCTCCAATGCTTCTAGCTTAGACTGAACCCACCACTTTAGATCCGGTCCGGTCAATCCCATCTTTATTCCAATTTGCCTCAACTCTTGCTCCGCCAGTTTCATTTGTAACCCCAGTATCCGTGTCTCTAATTCCAACTGCGTCTTAGCAGCATCTCGCTCAGCGAGCACCTCTTCGTGAGCTTGAGCGGTTTGTTCATCAGCCCAGGCACTTAATTTCGCGCCCTGCAGCCCAATGCGCTCGCCCAATGCAACCAGCTCTGCCAGACACGTCGCCATTACTGTAAGTTCGGGCAACCACGAGCAAACGGTTTCATCTCGTTACAGTGAGGTCCTATATTTAGGAATACTTGCAGCAAAACAACCAGCCTTGTCCTGTCGCGGACGCCATTTGTGATGATTAAGGTTCTTTATAGTGTGATAGGAAACGCATCCAAGGTGTTGCGCCTTGGTGCTTCCAATAAAAGACAAGGCTGGCTGCAAACCATACGCAAGGGACACATTTATCAATAGAAGATAACACTCTCTTATATACACGGACTAGGAATAATAAGCAAAGAAATTACAAGGACAGTTATGGCACGAGATACACGGACAAGTTCAAGAACAAAACTAGAGTTCACTAAGATACCTAAGGGTAACAAACAAGCGGAGGTCACGTGCAAGTAAAGCGTGCGTTCACCAGTTATAGGTGGAGCTGGTGGTCCAGAAGTGCATGTTGAGGTGGCACCAGCAAAATGAAGCCTGTGGTCGGACGAAGGGAGCAAGTCTCGAACGGTCGACGTGTTGCTGGCTCAACCAAGGTCTTGCCGTTGAGAAGAGGTCAGACACGGTTGTCTCGAGCGTCTCCAGCAGGTCCGCTATGATCGAGTGGAAGGCCTAGGCATCCAGGCCCAGTCACCTGGCAGCCAACTCTTCCGCGCCTCGTCGTCCAGCTTTCAGAGAGCGCTCACTGTCGAGCAAAGCGCAGCCTGTTGTGGGAAGACGCCAGGTCGTCGGCAAGTGCAGAGCCGGCCAGGTAGAGGCCTCGTAAGCCCGGGTCCAAGCGCCCGTCAAGCTCACACCTCTGCACCCTAGCCGCCTGCCCTTGTTCCAACTGCCGACGTGTCTTCTTCCTCTTTCACGATCCTGATGATGATCTTGAACCATGGCACGTACCCGCTCTTCCGTTCTTCTCTTCCTCTTCTTTTCTCAAAGTCTCTCGTGGACTTTTCTTTAGATGTTTTTTTTTCTTGCATCGCCTCGCGCACTTCACATATCACAGTGCGGCACGTTGAAATCACCGGCCATAACGAGAGGCGTCTCTCTCGCCTTGGACGACGCCTTGGACGACGTCTGCCGGTTGATCCTAGGAGAGCAGTACACATTGATAACGTAGACGCTGTTCTTGAGCCAGCTGTTGGGTATGATCTCGACAAGCGACGCTTCCAGATTGGTGTTGCCAAGGTGGAGATCGTGCTCCTGGAAGGCACACTTCTTTGCAATGAGTGTCGCGATGCCGAGCCCGTTCTCTGCTAACAAGGAGACGGCTCGGAACCCCGGGAGGGTAATTGTTTCGATTCCCGTTTCCTGTAGAGAACGACGTGGGGCCTCTCTTGCGGCTTCCGGGTCTTGATGAACTGCACCAGTTGAGGCATGCGCCTCCGGAAACTGGCGCAGTTACACTGCCACATGATGAGCTTACTATCCGGTCTGGCCATGGTTGGGCTTGTTGGACCAGAGGTGGGCTGCGATGCCATCTTGCTTGTCAGCCCGCGACTGCTGGTTGTCTTCTAGCATTTCACTGGACATCAGCCTCCGGCATGGCAGCGTCGCCGTAGTGTACGTCACAGCGCTTGGCAAACTCGTTCTCGAGCAGTTGCACTCTGAACAGAAGGGTCTAGTTGCTCTGTACCAGCTCGGTAAAGGATTTTTGCATGCGCTCCAAGGACCTCTGCATGGCAGCCTCCGCCGTGCTAACGTCCTCAACCGTACCTTGGGAGGAGGTGGCTCTGTGCTTGGCCGCCCTTGCGGTGGCTCCTTCTTCCGCAGAAGGTTGCCTTGCCGCGGCCGCTTGGGCAGCGCTAGCATTTCGGAATGCCTCGAAGTAGGCCTTCATTCTCTGGATTTCCTCCTTGAGACAGGCGTTTTCGTTCATCAGCTGCGCGATCCTGGGATCGTGCGCACGCTCGCTCGCCTGTGCGGCGCCATGTTTCGTCTGACCCGTCGGCTTCGTCGGTTTCACTTTGTCGGTCCAGGTGAGACCTCCTGGGATGCGCACCTTGGACTTCGAGTGGCCCCTAGACTGAGAGCACCCGCCTTGCACGGAGCGCCCCCGCGAGCAGGAGCGCCCTCTGGAGCGGGAGCGCCCCCTCGAAGAACTCTTCTTCCATAGCGCTGACGTCACTGCCTGGCTCACCTCGTGTGCCGCGTTGGTCCCCTTCTTGGCGGCGGCAGTTTTCTTCCGCTGGCGTCTTCAGCGCCTCTGCCTGACGACAAATGGCATTTGGAAGCGTTGCTCGCACGTATGGTCAGCCGTTGGGTGAGGGCCCCCGCTTATGCCGCATCTCGCCTCACACTGGTGGCCTTCGGTGGGGGACGCTGCTCCACATCCTCTGCACTTCACACTCGGGGTCGGACATACATCGGCCTTGTGGCGGAGTTTCCCACAGCCGTAGCACATATCATTCTGCATAGAGCACAGGCAGCAACGCCCGCGCCACACATGACAAAGTTCGGCACGCTCAGTCCGTCGAATAGGACGATAACCCTGGGGGTGGTCTTGATGCGACGCACCTCCAATGCGGTGAAGTTCCGTTGGTTTACGATCATTGAGTGGAGCTGAGCGTCGTTCAACTCGGCGTCGACTCCCCGCATAACACCCTTGCACGTATTGTCCGAGGCGGCCATGTACGCGGCCACCTCAAAGACCCCTTTGCGCAGGCGGATGTGTTGAACTATCGCGTAAGAACGCGCGTTCCTTTCTTCTGCTGTTCAGACGACGTAGATGTTTTGCACGTAGTTAGGGCAGACGAAGTCTTTCTATACCTTGGTATAGCAGCACTGAACAAAAAAAAGAGCTCAAATACTTCGTCCAAAGCTATTTTACAGTGCGTCTGGCGGTTGGATTCAGCGCTTCAGTATTTCGCAATGCTTCCGCGCTTGTAATGCAGTATTATTATTATTACTGCACATGGCCGATTAAAGAGCACCGCTTTGCGCCATTGAGCAAGAATTGCAGCATTCCGTTTTACAGAGAAGCAGGAAGCGCACAGAATGCTTCCATAGCTGAATAAAATTAAAGCGCATCAACAATAAACGTAAATAAAATAAAATAATATGTGGAATAATTTTACGGATGGCAGGAATACCATCGCCAGCTTGAATCTACAGCGCTCTTCGGCCATTTAATGCGCTTTCAGCGCGAATTACAGAGAGAACACCCGATGAGATAAATATACTGCAGCTTCATTTAAAGTAGCTTTGGTGCACCTTTATCAATTAGCGTCGCTTCTGAGAAATTGTTCATAAACTGTCGTCTTCATTAGGGACATCAAATGAAGCACACAATGTGTTCAAATGAAAAAGCAGCGCGTAATATTAAATCTCTAGATTTCTGGCAACGCGTACTGGTCCAGCTTATATGCCGAGTTTTAAGTGACTTTAAACTCGCCACAAATCCTAACGGTGCCGTCCTTCTTAAGGACGGGCCGTCCTTACGTCACTGAGAAGAACACTGCAGTTATAACAAACACAAAAACAAATTTCTTAGTGATGGTTCATAAAGTTTGATGCAGTGCATTTTTGTTGTGCTATTAAAATAAGATATTTGAGAGATATGGTAAACTAAAAGAAATAGAGCTTGGTGGCACAAGCCACCGCTTCGTTTCAAAGGGGACGCTCATAGCGTCCATCCATTCATCCATCCTCGATCCTGCTCGAGGTGAGAGCAAGCTTTCTTGGATGAGATCGATGACTTCCAGTAGTCGGAGCCCGGAGAAATATTAGATCCGTAAAGAGCACTGGCGGCAGTACCAGTTAAATTATGTCACTTTCTCATTGTTAGCGCTAATAGTCTTTTCGATGTTTTTAACAATTTATGATAAAAGGCATTACGCTGTAAATGAATTTCGTATGATTGTTTTTTCCTTGCTGCAATCGCCATGATGAATGAATCAGCGTAGAGCGTAACACCTGGTCAGAGAAGAATTTGTGGCTTTTCGATATATAGCATATAGTTGGCATACCGAAGCATCCATGCGGGATAAATTAGCCCTTAGTGTCCATGTAATTGCTATGGCAATAAAAGGGAAGCAGGATGAAAATATTAACGAGCTCAACACACTCAAACAAAAGTCACAGGCACGCAAACAGAAGTCACAATATTCGCACTATCACCGGCAGCGTGATGGAGTGCACGGGACACTCAGCCATGAAACAAAAGGGGGATGTCCGCCCAAGTGCTTTCATGCACACATATTCGCAACATCCATATTTGGACATAAACGTGACCACGGAAAGCACAACACGGCCCTGACATGAAGATGTAACAAAAAAGAAAACAATGGAAATACAAAGAATAACTGTGTAGCGCATACATATCACATTAAGGTAATGACACTTGATCAAGCAGATGCCGGCACAGACACCAAGCAACGGAGTGCATTGTAGCGATGGTCGTTGCCGGCCTAATTTTGACCAAGCACTGCGATCGTGTAACAAACCAATAGAATTTCAAGAGAAACTGGAAGAAAGTTTCGAACGGTATAAAAAGTGTCAGTGAGGCTTTGCTCACCTTGTTAAGAAAAGTACGACCTTCTATGGCGAAGTAAATGACACGTGCGGCGCGATTTTTTCTTCTGCTGCAGACTGAAATTGTTTTGTACCTTGGCTTTTGTTGCCTTTTCCTGTGTTCTTGGTGCAAAGCGCATTTACGCCTACTGTCAGGCAAATAGAGTTGAATTGTAAGTTGAGTGCTGTGTGTGTGTCTATTCTGTTGACTGCGTCTAATGCGCCGGGAAAACATCGGTCGCTCAACGTAACCCAAACTTTCCTCTAGGTGGCGTTGCTTTGCCTCGCGCTCAGCGCGCTCCTTCGCATACTGTCCCCGGTACGCGATTCTCTTCACCTCGAGTCGCCTTCCTCCTCCGGTCCCTTCGCGGCTTCGAACAGTCATTCGCCGATGGCAGAAGCTGGCCAGCTACGCCTGCGTGTAAAAGAACTCGGGAACACAGCGTACGAATACTTGGCTTTTACGCGCATACATTTCGGACAATATGCGATTGTACTTGAACGAACTATATTTCCGAAAAAAAATAAACTTAATGAGTGATAGTGTTTTTAGCAAACCGTGAAGACTAGACATATATGCTTTGCTGTAATAACGCATCGACGATACAAAATTCACAACTGCGCACTACTGTATGATGGCACACGTTGTTGAATTCCTCGCTCTATATAGCACATGGACAAAGTCCTTGGATGACTGATTTGGAATCGACGCTTCAATTATGTTCAGTGCGCACTATACCTAACTCATTCGCCGTAATGACCCTGGTAATAAAGGACCATCGTAATGAAATGCCACATCAGCAATTTCGGCGACTGGCTCAATGAGCAAAACAAAACGGGTAATTTCCCTCACACCTTGCGACTTTTAGTGTAAGAGCGTGTTCTTTTAATCGAGAGACATGTAATTGAGCTTCCACTTACATGGCAGCAGGAGCAACTTTTTAACTTTGCGCAAGAACTGCTTGGATGATGTAACTGTATTCGAGTGCGACATGCTGGCGTAAAGCAGCGCGCATGGCAACTCGATCTGTGGAGAACGAACAGCGCCCTGACATCTACCAACATCACGAGCGCCCCCAGTGGAGTTGCAGGTGTCGCACATAGGAACTATAGGAGGCTTACCAGGGAGAATACTGCCGGTTTATTAGGCAATAGAGCAGCAAAGAACGTTAAACGCAATGTAAGAGTGGCTGGGACAACTTCATGGGTGGATGCAACGGTAAAGGAACTGGCTATGAGTAACGAAGAAGTAAAAATTAAATCAGGAGTGAAACATTTTATCTTAGCTCAAGGGGAAGCTCTCTTGGAGGCGAGGTCAGGGTGCCTTAGAACGCGCAGTTATACATCGAGATACACCAAAAAGAAGACGCATGTGCTTGCTGCGGTAAAGCGAGGGAAACGTTGGAACTTGTTATATCGTAATGCTAAGATACCGACCCGCTTGTAGATTTAGGCTCCGTTCGCATCCTTGAAGGGCCAGGGATCAGGGATCGCAGGGGGAAATTAAACATGTCCGCTATAGATATCAGCAAAAAGCGGTTGGAGGTGTGTTGGCAGAAATATGGGGAGACCACAAACATTGGAGGCGTAAGAAAACGAAGTTCCCGATAACTAATCAGAAAGCTTGATGGTGCGCATTTTTTCCGTCTTAAAAATATAAGACAGTTAAGACATCTTTATCGCTGACATGCTTAGTTCCCCACTGCTGTAAATTAACTCCGGGCCTTCGAGGATCACATGCCTTCAAACAGACAAGCGGGAAGATATTTTTTACACACTAATAAAACATGTTCCATCGTTTCCTGAGCCTTATTGCTGTATCTCGATTTGTAAGTGCGCGTTCTGAGGCAGCCTGACCCCGCTTCGAATACAGCTTTCCCTTGAGTTATCCTGACATGTTTCTGTCCTGATTTCAGTTACACTTCTTGCTTATTCATAGCTTGTTTCTTTTCCACTGCCTCCACCTAGGAGATTGTCCCAGCCACTCTCACTTTGTGTTTAAGGTTCTTTGTTGCTATGTGGCTTACTATGCCGGCCACATACTTGCTGTCAAGCTTCTTAGTTTCTAGTGCGATGCCTTCAACGCCACTGGCGGTGCTCACGATGCTAGCGTTTTCTAACGCTTTGTATCGGCCAGGGCGCTGTTCCTTCGGCCCAGCATGAGTTGCAATGTGCGCTACTTGGCGCCAACATGTCCCACCCGCATACAGTTACAACATGAACCAAGGAGTTCTAGTACAACACTAGACTTCGCTATTGCTGTCCCTGCTTCGCCCGTCGTGCGAAACTTTCAATACAAAAGCTACAGAAATTCTGAGAATTATCTGCTAACGCGTAAGCATTGTTTGGCTCGGCTGTGACTTCGCTTTTGCTTATCTTAGCTTACTTGCTTTTCCAAGTTTATGCGCGCCTACCCATGGCCTTTCCGGTGGCAAAGAATGTTTAGGCTTTAGTAGACCGTTGTCAGATTTTCTCACCACAGCCGTCCCCTTCAATGCGATTGTAGCAACTGAGCTGGAACGCTGGGCACGAGCGCGCTTCGACGGAGCAACAGTGGGCGAAAGGGAACACCAGCTGCAGTACTATATAGCATGTGAGGTGTTTCGTGAGGGGAGAGTGCAACGCCGCGAAGCCATGTTACGCTCGCTGTCACTCCCTCAAGGGCTGCAGAAGATAGCGCCAACCTTTCCCTTTCCCTCAAGAACCACTTATCATCATGTCACTCTCGAAAGCGCGTGATAAGCGAACGCTAAGTGGACGTTCCTTGTCCGCGCAAGCTCTGGCCTGCGTTCTAACTGGGCCTCGGTAAATACCACTCAAAACGCGCCAAGCGTCAGAATGCGCTCGCTTGCCCGCGAGTAGTTCATAACTCGAAGGACGCTCAGCAGCATTCAATTGGGCATTGGACCACCCCAAGATCTCAAGTTGGTCCACACACAAATTTCAACTTGACCGACCTGCAAAATTTCAAGTAGGCGGAACCCGAAATTCAAGTAGGTCCACCCCCAAATTTTAAGTTGCCCCGCCCCCCCCCCTCCCATTTCACTTGTGCCAACGACAAATTTTAAGTTGGCCCAGAACGAAATTGAAGTTGAACTACCCCCAAATGTAAGCTGGCCCACCCCCAAATTAATGTTGGCCCACTTGCAACTTCAACTTGACCTGTACAATTTGACCTGAGTTTTTCCGGTTTTCCCGCATACGGCAGGCATTACCAAATCATGACTGGGAGCTTACCACTGTCGTTGAAAAGAAAAGTGTACAATCATTGCATTCTACCGGTGCTAACATATGGGGCAGAAACTTGGAGGTTAACAAAGAAGCTCGAGAACAAGTTAAGGAGCTCACAAAGAGCGATGGAACGAAAAAATGTCACAGTTTCGCCCTAAGGACGAAGCAATGATGGCGATAGCAACACAGCAATGTCATACGAAGTAAGGTGAGCGGCTTTGGTAGCAATATGAATTGTAGTAAACATGAGCTGCTTAAGTAAGCAGGTGTGCTGCGGCGTAAGTAGACCGACATGAAGAGAGACTCGATGACCACGAGAAGGCGCGTGTGAAACGGTGGTGTTGATTAGAAGCGCTTCCCGTGGGCAGCGCGTGCGAAGGGACACACCTGTAGTGCTGCACTGCCGATCCGGGCAGCATTGCATGTGTAGCGTGCGTAGGAAAATGTGGCCCGACTATTGCTAACTGAATGAACAAGCGTGGTGTGAGCGCGCACAAACAAACATGAAGAGATCACATGAATGACTGCAGACAACGACTGTGAAAACGCTGGCAGCGAGCGCATACGCCGCAGCGGGCGAAGGTACGTGCGGTCTATCGCTTCAACGGAAACTGAGCAGCGAATGCACGGCCCATAAAGGTCAGAGCCGTGTGGAGATAAGCGACGGTGCGAGCGAGCGACGAGCGCGGTTGTTGGCAGAGTAGAAGTGCGCCCCCCCCCCCCCCCCCCCCCGCTCCCTCCGGCGCTGGCTACCCGCTTCCTTGCTTGCGCGTGGGAGATTGAGTGCGTTCGCTCTCCGTGATAGCGCGCGTCCCCGCACGCTTCCGCTCGGGCATACGGCGCGCGACGAAGATTTTATCTTTAAGGAACCTCACGGCGACGGCGACGGCAGAAATCCGGTTGAAGTGTCCATATAATTGCTATCGCAATAAAATCTTAGCACTAACGTTAAGAGACAGGAAGAGAGCGGTGTGGATCAGAGAACAAACGGGGGTATCCGATATTATAGTTGACATTAAGCGGAAGAAATGGAGCTGGGCAGGCCATGTAATGCGTAGGATGGATAACCGGTGGATCATTAGGGTTACAGAATGGATACCAAGAGAAGGGAAGCGCAGTCGAGGTCGGCAGAAAACCAGATGGGATGATGAAGTTAGGAAATTTGCAGGCGCAAGTTGGAATACGCTAGCGCAAGACAGGCGTAATTGGAGATCGCAGTGGACATAAAATATAAACTGATGATGATGATGATGATGATGATGATGATGATTTACGGTGCATTTGACATGATATACAGAATAGACATGCAAGGTGCTCAATTTACAATTTAACTTTCTTTGCCTGACAGTAGGTCTAAATGCACTTAGCACCAAGAGCACAGGAAAAGACAACAAAGCATAGGTGCAAAAAGAATCTGCAGAAAAAAAAGGAAATCACGCATGTACGACATAATATCGCGCGTTTAATTTGTTTGTTTGTTTGTTTGTTTGTTTTTTGGCAAGGAGAGCGAATTCCTCACTGACACATTTTTTGAAAGACTTGAAATTTTCTCCCACTTCTGTAATTTCTCTTGTTATAGAAATTTCTTTTGTTAAACGATTATATCGCTTGATCAAAAATTCACCGGAAACCACCATCGCAACAATGCACAGCAATGCATGTGCATGATGCGGTTGCCAGCATCTGTTTGATCAAGTGCCATTGTCTTAATGTGGTATGTATCACATCAGCCTTCACTCGAAGTAGTGATGAATAGTATGCAGAGGCTCCTTCTATAACTATCGATGACGTTAGAAGGGCCTTGCAAGACATAACCCGAGGAAAAGCGACTGGGGAAGGTGGAATAACAGTCGATTTTCTATGAAGCCCTATGTATCACTATGGGTATTCTCTCTTTTTTTCACGCAAAATTTGTATACGCTAGCCTGCGCTGACGAAGTAATGCTAAATCTCCGGCTCCAGCGGCGGCTCGGCGGCGCCGGAGCGTGGGTCATTAGGCACGGTGCCCAGCAGCGTAGGCGTGCGCTCGCACCACGTGCGCAGCCAATCATAGCCGTTCTGCTTACACCGGGGAGGAAACGGACAGGAAAGGGGTTCGCGCGCACTGCGCCCGCTTCGTTTCCGTTCAGTTCAGTCTCAGAAAAACGATAGGACGGCCGCACATTGTGCCTACCACTCGAAGAACAGGCAGCTCTCGCCGAGTGCCGACGGGCAATCACCCGTGAAAGGGCGCGTCGTCGACTGGCCAATCCTACGGTGCGAGCCACTTAAGCTGCGGCACTCAGCCGATGCCGAGCAGATCACCTGACCTTCACTTGGTCGCGGTCAAGTTACTCACAAGAAACATAACCGTCAAACACAAGCTGCACCCTGGACAAGCTTCGCGTACCCCCATTTCCTGGTGTAGGGGAAGGGCCGATGAATGTTTTTATATTCTTCCTTATAGCTCATAAAGCTACCGGTCATCTAATTTACACTATTATAACGAATAAATATTTTACCTTCGCAAATTACGCATTTATATGCAGGTAGAAGGCATTACACTTTTCGCGTACGGGAGCTGGGGTATTCGCCAAAGAATGTTTGTGCATTAAGGATTGCCACGTAACCATAGAGAAAAGTACATATGTAAACAGTTGGGACCCAAGCCGTTTCACAGCCATGCAAGTAAGGGTCTGACCCCCCGAAAGGCGGCGAAGCGATGTCCGCTCCCACTTCACCTCAAATGTCGACAGTTTACCATGCGCCCACCGAGTGGCGCCCACGCGTCCCGTTTCCATACAGACGATGAAGCTGCGCCGGTCAGGTGCCGCAAGATACGCCCACCTCACCGCGCTTGTACACCCGTCGCCTCGCCTTTGCAGTAAGTTGTTTTCTTTTGCCTGCAGAAATAATGTTGCTGTTTCTTGCATTAGGAACGTTGTTAGCACGACGTTTGTTGTGCTGGGTGAGCGTATTTTGCCTGTGCAGCATAGAATATGAGCCGTGGCGCCCGTTCAACGTGCAGCCAACCGTCTTTTCCGGAAGAGCATGTGCATTACATCTAACGCGTGATATTCTAAATGTGACTCGCAACACCTTCAGTTTAAAGCACAGAATTTGTTGTCAGTGGCTCACCCGTATTATAGCACAAACACTTTAAATGGCGTGGCTTGAGCAGCGTAACGCGCATTTGGGATCGTTTTGTAAAGGCTATTTACCTCACTACAAATGCACGATGTATGCCCCTGGGTCAGTTCCCAAATGCCAGTTTTGCTTGATGCGTTGCGCGTCATGGCTAAACATTCTTGTTGCAGTGTGTGTCTTTGGTATATGTCTGTTTGTGTCTTTATCAAGTAGGTGATGCAGTATTTTTTCTGTGCAATTCCCCATGTAAACAAGAAAAAGAAATTTTTTGTATGGAACCACTGCTTCCTGTTGTGTGCAGCTGAGAACAGCGGCTGAAAACGGCAGAAAATTATAATAAGAACAGATCTGATCCCATTATCTTTCGAATCTTCATGATATAATTGAGTCTTGCTTAGGTTCGTCGAGAAGCTTGGTGGTCTTTCCATTTAAAAGGTTGCGATCCGCGAGTTTATTGTGTCTGTGTGTGCGGTACACTTCCAAATAAAATATTACAGCTATTGTGCTCCACTATATATGACGCTGTTGAACATTTTTTAACAAAATTGCTATAGAAACTGAAACAAAAGCAGTGGTAAACCACGCGTTCAAAATCTCGGAAGATAAATTTACCGGTCTTACCCACCGCTCGGGGCGCTGAAGGCAATGCAGTAACGCAATGCCCTACTTGAGTGTCTGCTCTTTGCCTATATGTTCCTGTATGGCATAACTTCAAGGGCGCATTGTCCGTTTTGTTATTTGCGTGCGCCTACATATTAACCGTCTAATAGAATGGTGAGATATCGTAAGCGGAAACTCAATTACATGTCTCTCGATTAAGATAATATGCTCTTACACTAAAAGTCACAAGGTGTGACGGAAATCCTCTATTAGTCTTGCTCCTTAGGCAGGTCGCCTAAATTGCTGATGCAGCATCTGATAAAAAGTCTCAAGTATTACCAGAGTCGTTACGGCGAATGAGTAAGGTGGCATACACTCAGCAATATGGAAGCATTGGCTTTATCCACGGAAGTTTATCCACAGTACGCTGCGGATACTCAATAGCTTGAGGAATTGAACATTTGTGCGAACGTGTGCCGGTGTAAACAGTAGTGCACAGTTGTCAATGTTGCATGATATAGCACAAGGAATTGAACATCTTTGCGAACGTGTGACAATAGTGTTACACAGTTGTCAATATTTAATCATCCATGTGTTATTACAGCAAAAGCAGCTTAATGCTTTTCATTGCTGTTCGGCTGCATGAAACCATCGTTGTCAATGGCCTTGAGCCTCGTCTGTGACGCTACGACAGCCTTGTTGTAGGTGGACATTTGTTGCCTTTGGGAGACTACGTGATGCTGCTGCTGGACTTGGGTTTCTGCGTTTCTGCGGCGGCTGCTTTAGGCGGCGTTCCATCATCGGCAACCTTGCCACTCTCGTGGCGCTTGAGGTCTCCTTTGTTCTTTGCCATTCGCTTGTTTTATTGCGATAGCAATTATATGGACACTCAAAAGCAGATTTCTGCCGTCGCCGTCGCCGTGAGGTTCCGTATGACGTCAATGGAGGTGAAATCGTCGCGCGCCGAACGCTGTATGTGCGAGTGAAAGGGTGCGAGGGGCGCGCGCTTTCACGGGGAGTGAACGCACGGCGGAGAACAAACGCGCGTTCTGCGCCGTGCTCCCTTAAGGGCTGCAGAAGTAGGCGTCTCTTTCCTCCTTTACAATCACCATATATGTAGAGCAAACGCGCCTTCTTCCGACGCGCGAGAGGCCGTGGGGGAGGGGGTGGGGAGGGGGAGGGAAGGGAGGCGACGTTTAGCTGCGGCACCAAGTGCCTATTTATATCAGAGGCTCCGGCAACAGTCACCAACGCCGCACGCATTTTGAGCGAACGCGGTCAAAACGCTGATGGCGTCGACAACAGTTCTGTCCAGCATGTTCTGTGACAGCATGTCCAAGTTTATACAGCTGATAAAGCTAATATCATTACTCCGTATAGCTATCTACAAATTTGCTATCGCAATTGATGCTTCGCCTTTCAGGTGAAACTGCGACAACTTTTTCATTGTGCTTACCGCCGTTTATTGCGACAGCAACTATATGGACACTCCAAGCGGATTTCTACCGTCGCCGTCGCCGTGAGGTTCCGTATAGAGCCCTAGGGCGACATAATCGTCGCCGCGCGCTGTCTGCTGTATGTGCGCGTGAAAGCACGCGAGGGACGCGCGCTTTCACGGGGAGCGAACGCACGGCGGAGAGCAAACGCGACGTCTTCCGTGGCGTGAAAGGCCATAGGGGGATGGGAATGTTACACCGCCATAGGGTGTACGGAAAATGTTGGCACGTTCTTCATAAACGCGTTACCAACGTCGCGCGCGTTCGGTGCGAACGCGGGCAAAACTCCGCCGCCGTCGACAACAGCTCTGCGCGTTGCTGGTGTTGCTCTCCTCCCTCCCATCCCCCCACAGCCTTTCGCGCGACGAAAGAAGCCGTGTTTGCTCTCCTCCGTGCGTTTGCTCCCCGTGAGAGCGCGCGTCTCTCGCGTGCTTTCACTCGCACATACAGCATACGGCCAATGAAAGTTTTTTTTCTACACGCGGACACGACCATCGGAGACTGGCCCTTAACAGCTTCGCTGTAAGAATGCTCGGATAGTCGTCAAAATTTTCAGGAATGTTCTTGTAAACAAAATAAATTTATGTATTTAAAAAGAAAATTTGGTGCATTTAGGTCTGGGTGGGAATCAAACCGGGGATCCGCGGTACGAGACAAGCAGCTTCCCCGACGCCACGGTGATTCCACAGTTCTCACTGACTAAAGCTGTCCCAACTGCATGCGTCATTGCACACGTCACGTGGCAGCCATCTGGCTAAATCAAGGTACGGCCTAGTGCTGGCATGACACCAAGTCATGAGGTGTGCCCCGTATGAGTGTATAAATTGAGCGCGTACATGATGTTCCGGAGCATACAATCGGCATAATGCTTTCTGATTTCCCCAAGTAAGGAGTCTTAAGTGTCTCTGCGGATTTATTTATTTAAATAAAGAACTAATTACTACAACATTGCTATTGACTTCATTTATATTTTAGCTTCATTTGCACGTGCTGTGAATGAGCTGCCCGAACATGGCCTCAGTCGATCTTTTTACAAGCGCTGAAGTGAAGAGACAAACTGTACTGACCAGGCGCAATATTATTTACTGCAGTATCGGCGGACTTGCTGAGAGGTAGAATCTTACACTGACAATGTGTGAGTCCGGAGATGGAATACTGATGGTGATCTTCCTTTTTTTCAACAAGGATTTTGCAAACTAATCTGTGAATCACGCGACTGACCTCAGCAGACATCAAAAATTACCGGGGGAAGTGGTACCCATACCAGGTGCCGCAGGAAAAAACCCGGTATGCCGAAAGTGCACCTTGGCGTCGTCATGCAGTCGTATCCCAAACGATTAATTGCCGACAACAAGATTGTCCGGAACTGCGACCTCGCGAAATCCGCTGAGCATCATTGCAGCAATCCCGGTAAGACGTCTTGACTTGTAATGTACTCGTGCCTCAGCGTCCGGTATATATATATTGTGAGCATTATATTACCCCTTCATCTTCTTCATCTGTATATACTCATCATCATGGCCAGCGTCATTCGCTTCGGCGCGCGGCCTGCATAATAAACCGTCGAGGTTTAACAGCTGTCTCGCAAGTGGTGGAGAGTGCTCTCGATCCCTTGGTCCTCTACGACTTCGAGTTTCCCTGGAGCTTCGTTCCGGTCGCCGCTTGCCCCGCCTTTCCGCCACCATGCCCCAAGAAGATCCACCAGGAGCCCCTAGCGTCACCGTCTCTGCCCCACCGGCCGTTCCTTCATGGACCGTCAGCGCGCGGCAGCGCGATCCCACCATGTTCGCTGGCCTTCCTAGTGAGGACGTTGACGACTGGCTGGACAATTATGACCGAGTGAGTGAGTCTAACCGGTGGGATGATTCTCACAAGCTTCGGAGCGTCGCATTCTACCTCACTGACGTTGCCAGGACTTGGTTTCTTAACCATGAGCGCTCCTTCCCTGACTGGGTGACTTTCAGACACCAGCTTCGGCAAATTTTCGGCGCCCCCAACGTCCGCTCTGAGGTAGCCAAGAAAAAGCTTGATGCACGCATGCAACTTCCCGGGGAAACATACACCTCTTATATCGAGGACGTCCTCGCCCTTTGTCGCCGGGTTGACGCAGCCATGACTGAATCAGATCGTGTTCGCCATATCCTCAAGGGCATTGCCCACGTCGCGTTCAACGCACTGGCCATTAAGAATCCAAATACCGTTAACGATGTTATCGCGACTTGCCAGCATCTGGACGCCCTGCAGGCCATCCGTTTACAACCTGTCGCCTGTGACACGCCTCCTTCCTCCGATACGGACCTGCGTGTCCTGATTCGGACTCTCATACGCGAGGAGCTCCAAGTGTACGGCCTGCGCAGTCCTCCCGTTCTTCAGCCGCAACCTTCGGTTCCTGGCCTGCGCGACATCATCAAAGAGGAGCTGTCCTCCATGACCTGCACTGTGGGCTGTGTCCCTCCTTCACCGGCGCCCTCGTATGCTCAGGTTGCGGCTATGCAACCAGCATTCGTTCAGACAACGCCTCCTGCTCCTGCTACTCCCAACCATCTGGCGACTCTGGCACCTCGTGCACCTGCCACAGCATATTACCCTACCCGGCCTTCGCCCCGCCCCATTTGTTATTACTGCGGTATTCGCGGGCACATATCGCGCTTTTGTCGCAGACGACAACAGGACGAACGCCGTGGTTACGATGTTTACGAGCGAGACCCATTGCCTCTTCCAAGTCCCTACCAGCGCCGGCTTTCCCAACGCTCACTTACTCCGCCTCCAAATCCCGAAGAGCCTCGCAACTACCGTCCAGGGCGCCGCCGCTCGCCTTCCCCTCTCCGACGCTCGACATCACCTCTGCTACCGGTCTCCCGCACTCCTGACTACCGATCGGAAAACTAGATGGCGCAGTTTTTGGAGGGAAAGCTGCATGGCCCGCACAGACTACAATTCCTCCAGTGTGCCCGGCCAATACTTTATTAGTGTGTGTAGAAGGTGTACCCGTTCCTGCATTGATTGATACGGGCGCAGCTATTTCTGTTATTCACGCTGACTTGTGCTCTCGTCTACGCAAGGTTACCACACCTTACAATGGAGCTATTCTACATGGCGCAAATAATGTTGTGATTCGGCCATCAGCGCAATGCACAGTTCGAGTTACGATTGACGGGATTCGCCACCATATTCAGTTCGCAGTGTTGACTTCCTGTGCTCACATGCTTATACTAGGGTGGGACTTTCTCTCTTCCACGTCCGCTTTTATTTCGTGCCGTCAACGCCTCGTTAAGTTGACCGAGACCGACAATTCCGACGACGTGCCAGACCCGCGCCTTCGCTTACGAACTGCTGACGATTGTATGGTGCCTCCTGGCCGCGAACAACTTCTTGTAGTTAACTCTGACATCGCCGATGGTGACGTTTTAGTTGTACCATCAGCTCGTTGCCTATCCAAGGGGATTACTCTGGCACCTAGCCTTGTTCGCTTCACCAACGGTACGGCCACTTTGGCTGTACTCAACACAACCGCTGAGCCAGTACTTCTTCCTAAAGGCGCTGTTGTCATTTGCGTCTTGGACACTCAGCCTGTCTCTGTGCTTACCTCGACTACTGCTGTTTCACAGGCACCTACCGCTATAGAGCCAGCCCCTGCTTCTGTTCTCGCTAGTGCAATCAGCACTGATCTAACGCCACAGCAGACGGAAGAGTTACTGGCGTTGTTATCTAAGCATAAAGACTCCTTCGACGTGCACTCTCCTCTTCTGGGACAGACTTCTGCAACGGCTCATCGCATACACACAGATGGAACTTTCATCGTGCGCCGGCGGCCATATCGCGTTTCTTCCTCCGAACGCCAGATCATCGATACTCACGTTGCCGACATGCTGAAACGAAGCATTATCCGCCCTTCCTCAAGCCCTTGGTCGTCACCTGTCGTTTTGGTGCGTAAGAAAGACGGCTCAGTGCGATTTTGCGTAGACTACCGTGCCTTGAACAAAATAACCCGCAAAGATGTATATCCACTTCCCCGAATCGATGATGCATTAGATTCATTACAAGGCGCGGAGTATTTCACCAGCCTTGATCTACGCTCCGGATACTGGCAGATCCCCATGCACGAAGAAGACAAGGAAAAAACTGCCTTTGCCACTCCCGATGGACTTTACGAATTTAACGTAATGCCTTTCGGCCTGTGTAATGCTCCCGCCACATTTGAGCGGATGATTGACACCGTACTACGGGGCCTAAAGTGGAAGACTTGCTTATGCTACCTTGACGACATCGTCATATTTTCGTCGACCTTCCATCAGCACTTGCAGCGCCTCGACGAAGTCTTGACATGCCTCTCTGCTGCTGGCCTTCAGCTGAATACAACAAAGTGCCACTTCGCCAGCAAAACCATTAAAGTACTCGGACACCTTGTCAGCAAGGCGGGCATTCGACCTGACCCCGATAAGCTTACCGCTGTCCTGCGCTTCCCCAGGCCTCAACGCGCCAAAGACTTGCGTAGCTTCCTTGGCCTCGCCTCGTATTTCCGGCGCTTCATACGTAACTTTGCCTCCATTGCGGCGCCGCTCCATCAACTACTTCCTTCTGGAGCTCCCTATGTATGGTCGGACGAGTGCCAAACTGCTTTTGACGCCCTCAAGCGTGCCCTCACGTCCGAACCTGTGCTTTGTCATTTTGACAACACCGCACCCACTCTTCTACATACTGACGCCAGCGGCCATGGTATCGGCGCTGTTCTTCTGCAACGTCAGCAAACTTCCGAAGAACGTGTGGTCGCATACGCAAGTCGCACGCTAACACCTGCAGAGAAAAATTATACGATTACCGAGCAAGAGTGTCTTGCCGTTGTTTGGTCCGTCCAAAAATTCCGGCCTTATCTGCACGGCCGCCACTTTACGGTCGTTACTGATCACCACGCCTTGTGCTGGTTGGCGACGGTAAAAAATTTAACGGGCCGTCTCGGCCGTTGGATACTTCGTTTACAAGAATACGACTTCGACGTCACCTACAAGTCTGGAAAGAAACACCAGGATGCCGATGCTCTCTCTCGTTGTCCCCTACCACCGTCTTCAAACACTGCCTGCTTACCACCTTCCGTGAGCAACCCGCCGGACGTCTCTCCTGCATTTCCTTCACTCGCAGCTCTCGACCGGCTCCCACCTAGCCATTCTCATACGTTTGCAACTTGCCAACGTAGTGACCCCTACTGCCACTCCGTTATGGAACGTATTCGGGGATCCTCTCGCACACCTAACGCTCGACTCCGTCGGCAGTTGAAGAACCACAAGATTCAAAATTCGGTGCTATACCGGTACGTGTTTCATCCCGAAGGACACCGTTGGGTCCCTGTAGTTCCCCGATCACTTCGGACCCAGATACTGGAGACCTTTCATGACGATCCCACTGCCGGTCACTTTGGTTTTCATAAAACCTATGAGCGAATTCGCAGCCGCTTCTCTTGGCCTGGACTTGCAACAAGCGTAGCAAAATACGTGGCTTCCTGTTCGATCTGCCAACACCGCAAACGACTGACCTCACCTCCGGCTGGACTGCTACAACCTGTCCCGTGTCCTGAAGCTCCTTTCGCAGTAGTTGGTATCGACTTGTATGGTCCACTACCCTTATCGGCTGGCGGTAAACGATGGATTGTCACAGCTGTAGACCACTTGACACGGTACGCTGAAACAGCCGCACTACCTTCCGGTTCCGCAGCGGAGGTTGCATCTTTTTTCTTGGAAACCATCTTTTTACGACACGGAGCCCCACGTATTCTTTGAGTGACCGCGGCAGGACCTTTCTGTCTAAACTTCTCGACGATGTTCTCCGTGCGTCCAATACCATCCATAAAACGACTTCCAGCTACCACCCTCAAACTAATGGCCTCACAGAGCGCTTTCATCGTACGCTGTCCGACATGATTTCAATGTACATCAACCCTGATCACACCAATTGGGATGTTATTCTCCCATTCGTCACCTTCGCTTACAACACGGCCGTCCAACGCACAACGGGGTACTCGCCCTTTTTCCTTGTGTATGGTCGTCAACCAATCACTGTCCTCGACGTCTCTTTCTTTGACGTCCCCGTGCCATCGTACAATTCAACGTGTGAGCAATTTGTTTCGCGAATTACCCAGTGTCGCCAACACGCCCGCCTCCTCACCGACGCCAGTCAACAAGACCGCAAAACTCGCTATGATGCATCCCACCGTGTCGTTTCCTTCCAGCCTGGAGACGAAGTGTTGCTGTGGACTCCAGTTCGCGTTCCTGGTTTATGCGAGAAATTTCAGTCCCGTTTTGTCGGGCCTTACAGAGTTCAGGAACAGACTTCGCCAGTTAACTATCGTGTCGCGCCCGTTGTTACGCCTTCGGACGGCCGCTGCCGTACCACAGAGATTGTCCATGTTTCACGTTTAAAGCCTTTCATGCGGCGTTCGCCGCCATAGCCAGCGGCCAGGTTGGCCGCTTCCTTGCGCGGGGGTAATTGTGTGAGCATTATATTACCCCTTCATCTTCTTCATCTGTATATACTCATCATCATGGCCAGCGCCATTCGCTTCAGCGCGCGGCCTGCTAAATAAACCGTCGAGGTTGAACAGCTGTCTCGCAATATATATTTATATATCCAGGAAACGAGTTTACAAGTGCTTCAATACTTCTAGCTACAAAAAAAGGGCAATTCACAAACGTCTGGAATAAACCTACGCCGCTGCAACAAGTCAAGCACCATACTGCAGCCTTATAATCTCTAGAAAAGGCACGCCAGCATATCTAAGCAACTTATCTGTGAAAATGAAAAGGATTACAAAGGGACATTATCCTTAACAAAATCATGATTCTCACTCGCATATTTTCGTTGTGTGCGTCGGTACCCAGCTGTCACGTTTTACTTGCGCTGCCCTTCCTTCGTTTAATGTCGCGGTGGTAACCAAATACCCGCGGCTTTTTGCGGTCGATCCAGTGCACAGAGCGACAAAGCAGCCCGTTATGTTTCGTTAAAAAGCACGAACATCACAAGCCACTACACAAAACACGAGCTCTCACACCACAACGCCACAAAGAAAGCAAGTGAGCGCCGTCCGTTCAGCTCGACAGCCAGTGCGAAAGAACCAACATGGCGCCGAAAAGCCAGAGCGACGGAGCGGGGCGGTTCAAAGGCTGTCCCCACCCTGTAAAGCGGCGCTGGCATCGAGGCACCCTAACCAGCGCTAAAATCCCTATATAAGAAAAGTACCGCCATCCTCTGATAAACGCCGCTTCTCTCTCTCCTGTATCTCCGATTGAACGATGATAGCCCGCGCTTTTCACTTTATATTTTCTTTTTTTCCGCCTCAGAGCCTTGTTGAAAGTCCTTTGCGCAGCCGCAGTTGCCTGCGCGCGCCCGGCCTGAAAGCTTCAACGTGCACTTTCTAGGTGCGCCACCGTCGACTTGGCTTTCGCAAGCAAAAATTAAAGAAAAAAGCAAGCGCTTTAGGAGAGGAGGCGGCGGAGGAAAGAGTAGATGGCGGTACTTTTCTTATATAGGGATTTTAACCAGCGCTTGCATGTAGCCTCCCTAACCTTAAGTAGTGCTTCCAGGTCTTTAACCGCGAGCGATTCAAGGGGCCGTGCTCATGGCTCGCAAGCGTTCGCTCACCGGTGCTCATGGTTCTCTTCCCAAGTTCTATCGAGTCTACATAACGTGTGCACCGCTCGTGGCTCTTTTGGTTACGTTCAAGCCTTGACCAGCGCCTGCAGATACGGTGCAGTTCCTTACGGTACGTATACGTTTACCTGCTACAACTTGCAACTTGCACGCCACTTTTGTTTTTGAGGGCCCGTGCATCTTTTGTGTGTCCAGGGTATATATTTTCAATAGTCTTATGAAGATTTTGTGCAATTAAAAATTAATCAGCATAATTATACGTAAAATAAACATCAGGGCTGCAACTTTACAGACTGCTGAGCATCTTTTGAAGTGTGAAGCAGGTCATGAATTGTAATTTTCTTACATTCTTTTCACCCATATGTCGTTGTGAAGGTTTGTATGCTGTTATAAACTTGTTTTTTATCTTGCTGTAGGGCACATGTTGGAACGGAAATAAAGAGTTCAATGGCGGCTGAGCCGCCATATTTTTCAACAGTTGTGTGATCATCAATCAAACTTAAGGTAAACATATAGAAGCATGCTAGGATTGACTGTTTTGTTGACTGTCTCTTTTTATTTCCTATGTAGTCATTTTACTCTCACGGAACCACAATGCCTGCTGGCTTCCATTGTTTTTGTCTAGTCAAGGTAAGTCGCATGGTTGCAACCCAGAGCCTGAATGTATGCTTATTCGGTCGCTTTGTTTATGTCCGTGCACAATCTCTGCATCGTTTCCATGCTTTTGGCATTTGACCATGTGTATGCTGCTACAAATTTGTTGATCTTGCTGTAGGGCATATGTTCTGCAAACAGATGAACAGGGGCCAAACGGTGTTTGTTTCGCACAGTTTCATGCACACCAAATTACTTTTAAGGTAAACCTGTAGGAGCATGCAAGGCTTGACTGTTCTGTTAAGTGGCTTCTTTTGATTTCTATGCACCTCTTTTGTGTACTGTTATTTCTTATTTGGCACCATGTGGCTGCCTGGCTGCCGTTTCTGTTAGTCATGGTAAGCCAGAGCTTAACTATAATTGTATTGCTGTTGAAAATGCTTGCTGTTTACTGACAAGTGTGGTGTTGATATATAGTTAACATACTTTTTGTTCACTTTTTTTTCTTCACTGTTGTATTACAGAGCAAACTTCTGTGGGCAGCCAGCGGTATCCAAGAGGGAATGGACCTGGATTGCTGTGGTTACTGCAGCTGCGTCTTATTTTATGTGGTCACCTTTTCTACTGTACTTAAAAATTTCGTAAAATCATTCTACATGTCCTTTAATTTATTAGTCAATAAAGCCGCTTTCTCACAAGGTCAGGTTGTATTTCTTTTCTGCGTGTTGTTATGCACATTTAATATATGTTAAAACATTTAATGCAAGTTATTATAAATAATATAATGTAATGCTTCAATTTATTTTTCAGTTCTATATAGTAACGTATCTACTATGAAGCTAGCATACGGATGCATGGTATGCTGAAGTGGCCATTAATTTTGCTTACCACGTCACTGTAGGATGACAATCTATAAATGCTGCTTTAAAGATAGCTATCAAAGCCTGCATATTGTTTCTGAAGCCATTATGCTTTATGACTTAAACAATACGCAGGCTTTTATAGCTTAATTAAGAATTTTGCTAGACGTCCCCAGAATTCTGCTATAATCTATAACAGAATTCTGGGAACGTCTAATAAAGTTCCTAACTTGTTCTTGTCAAGATGTTTTATAAAAGCCTGCATAACGCTTCAGAAGCCATTATTACAGAATTCTGGGAACGTCTAATACAATTCTTAAAGTTGTTCTTGTCGAGATGATTATTAGCCAACTTTTAGCGTAACGTTAGCACGGCTTACTGAAGTACCTGTAGACGTCCACGGCTAGGAAATGTCTTGACCAGGGCAGCTATTAGACTTTTGAATTATCCGTTCAAGACATCTTTTAGACATCAAATAGCTGCTTGTGTGTTTCTTGGGTCGTGTCGTCGTGTTTTCTTTGGGTCGGGTTCGTGCTACTTTTTCATTGCGATATATGTCTATCGGCAAATAAGCCAATGTTTTCGCAGGATATATGTGCATTCAGCCTCACTTGCCGTTCATGGTCACTTCATTCACACCCATTCGATCCCGCTCCATGCGCACACACCGCATAGTCCATGCAGTCACATTCGCCGACGTTCAAGCGCACGTCTACTCGAAATCGCCGTAAATCCTCACTGACTTGCGTACGCACTTCCAATAAATTCAAATTTATTTACCAGACAATACGCCAAAAGGTCCGCTGAGCTAAAAGCCGTCGGCTTGACAGGACCCAGGTGACCGTTACCTGGCAGCAGCTGTACAAGGCGCACAGGTTGAGATGATAGATACGCCGTGACAAAGGTAAAATTAAAACAAGCAGATTACAATGCATAATGCAACATATACATAAATAATAAATATACATTGCAGGCGCAAGTTGGAATACGCTAGCGCAAGACAGGGTTAATTTGAGATCGCGAGGAGATGCCTTCGTCCTGCAGTGGACATAAAATATAGGCTGATGATGATGATGATACATAAATCACACAAATCACTTAAAGTTACAATGCATAAGGAAATGCATACGCAAATTTACAAGTACAATATATTTATCAGTCATACAAGTACCCTGAAAATGCTTAAAAAGAATATATGAATAATTTGCAAACAGTATATATAGTCGATATATCATTTACAGATACTTAACCCTTTTCTTCCACACAATGGAACAAAAGTATCAACGTAACTGTTTTTCACTCCAACGTGGTTGTGTTTTCATATGTGTTTAGTGTTGTAGGGACGTTGTATG
The DNA here is from genome assembly GCF_013339745.2 of Dermacentor silvarum. NCBI lineage: Eukaryota > Metazoa > Arthropoda > Arachnida > Ixodida > Ixodidae > Dermacentor > Dermacentor silvarum. The sequence continues at coordinate 49,728,629 of NC_051163.1, forward strand.
CCAGTACGAAACCGAGGTTCAGACCATATATGGGTGTTTCTTGTAGGTATAATAACAAGACGCTCTGAGTGTAACAATGGTCGAGTGGGCCGAACGGCGCTCTCCCGCTGAGCCGCCGCGTGTGAAAAAATTGTGCGAGGGTGCTGCGAGCGAACTGGATTAATAAAGGGGCTTTAACTGGATTGGGGCGGAGACGCGCTCCGCGGCATATTAAACGTACTTTCGCTGCGGGCGCCGAGGCCTTGGGCATAGTACGCTCTTAAAATAGTGCTTTATTTCAACTGCAAATTTATGTTTACACAATCTTGCGAAACATATATATTTGAGGCATGGATTATACAACGCGACGTCTTCAATTTTGCTGTCGTTGTCAAGCACGTCGTCTGCTAGCAAGCGCGCATTCGCTACGCGGACGCTGACGGCGCCCAGTTTTTCTCGCAGAACGTCTGTGCAGTACATTTCTTAAATGTTTGTTGCTTTGGTGCGCCCACGACTCTTGACGGCCGGTACAAATGTAGCTTTAGCCAAGTGAACTGCTGTTTTTATCACTGTCTTCTAAAAGCAACTGCTATCTCTGCAACATGAAGCTACGTACGAACATTTTGTTATTGATAGCGTGTCATTTTACGCGCGCTTCTTGTCGGTGGATATTGATCAGGGACAATTAAATCAAATGGTACATAGACTAATATATTCACGCTATATGTGTAAGGGAAAAAATAACAAATATTCTAAATGCACTAATTGAAAAATTGAGCAAACACACTTATTAGTGTATACTGCACATAAAACTCTCATTCGCAGAAATAATATTCATAGCAGGCAAAACAATCTTATATACAGGGTGTTTCAGCGAACACTTTCGAAATTTATTTACGGTTCCCTGTGGCGTGCAGATAGCCCAATTCAAGTTATTGAGCTGGTCTAGCTACTCGAAGAGGCGGACATTACTTGCACAAAAAATTGAAATGCATAATCGACTAATGAAAAAAAAACATGTGGTTGATCCCTCTTATATAGGAATCGGTATAGAACACGAAAGTGAAACGTGTCTTCACAGAAGTTGTGTAATGTTTATTGCACATTGATATATAATGTCTATTGGTGTTTTGTGGCTAAAGCGCCCTTAGGCGTTGATGCACCCACGCTGACGCCTGGTGGCACGTCTCCTCCATCACGACTACCAACGTCGATGACCATGAGCAACCGCCGTGCATATGGAAGCTGCACTACGCTGCACACGCTAGCACAACGCGAAAGACGAAGCACGTAACTGACACACTAATACAACGCGCAAGACAAAGCACGTAACTGAATCGTGACCGAGTCAAATCAGCGCGTACAGCGCGTCGTAATTGCAGCCTCCGCGATCAACTTCAGAAACATTTTCAGAGCTAATTGCGGAGGCCACGCTCCGCTGTGCTGAGTACGGTGAACGCCACCTAGGTGGCGTTGGTAGTGCTTCTTGATGCCAGCGTCCCTTCGAATGCTGGCATCGAGGCGTCGTAGTGCTGAGACCACCGAAGCGTTCACTGTCGGTGCGCGTTAGTGTCATAATGCAGTACTTCTCTTTTCTGCTCGTAGGCGGCGGCACCGCCCCGAGCAAGAGCGCGGGTACACGGAGGAGTGTTAGATATATAAGGCGCGTCTGTGTAGCTCTCTGCAAATGCGTTTGTGGCGCAACGGGTTAAACGCTCGGCGATCTATCGTCGCTGACCGAGAGGTCGTGGGTTCGATTTCCAAATTTTGCATGTTTGTGGAACTTTTTCTTCTGGTTTCTTTCTTTGTATTATGTTCTATGACGTATTTCCGTGACGGAAATACGTTAATGAAGTCTTGGTGGACCCCGGCATAAAACACTTTCGTGTTAAAAAAATTTACTAATTAAGTTTTTAACTAATAACCTGATGGCCCATACGGCAATTTACAAATTGTAGCCGTAGAATTCGCAAGGTGGATCTAATTAGAATTAATTCTTAGGATGACACCAGTTTCGTGATATTAATTCCCAAATTTTACATTGGCGTCCAGTTAATTTTGTGCTTCAATGCAAAAGGCGACGTTTTTTTAAGAGCCTAACTGGAACGCCAATGCATTTCTCGGCAAAGTTCGTGAAATTAATATCTCGAAACTGGTGTCATCCAGAGAATTCGTTCCAAGTGGATCCGCCTTGCGAACTCCACGGCTACAATATGTAAATTGCATTATCAGCCATCAGGTAATTAGTTAAAAACCTAATTAGTGAACTTCGGCGAATTATTCCATTATGAATTTCAATTTCTTGTGCAAGTAATGTCCGCCTCTTCGAGTAGACCAGCTCATGAACTAGAATTGTGCTATCTGCCACAGGCAACCTTTAAGAATTTTGGAAAGTGTTCGCTGAAACACCCTGTATATATATATATATATATATATATATATATATATATATATATATATATATATAGGACCAATACACAATCAGACCCGAACTTGTTGCTCACTTACACCAGCGGTGCTCCACGGGTCAATGCCATTCTCGACCACCATTTGAACATCATGAAACAGAGCAGCCGACTCGCTAGTATTTTCCAGCGGCCGCCTCATGTAATGTATAGAAGAAACAACAATTTAAGGGATTTGTTTTGTAACAGCGAGGACACAGAATCCCATCGTGCCCAAGGGTTGTCGACCTTGTGGAAAACCTCGCTGCAAGGTTTGTCGTCATATGACAAAAACAGACACAGCTGAGGCGTCGAACTCGGTTCTTGTATATAAAATTAATGAACATCATGAGTGTGATTCCATCATGTCGTGTACAAAATTCGATGCGAGGTGTGTAGGCAGGAATGTGTCGGACAAACACAAACCCCTTTTCGCCTGCGTTTCAACAACCACCGCGCGCACGTGAAAAGTCTGCCCAGCAGTCTACCCTTGTCCAGGCACGTTCGACTGCCAGACCACTCCGTTGAACGTCGTGCTACTGCTGTCTGGTTTGCAACACACCCGTGCGCGCGAGCAGAGAGAATCTTTTGCATTCATAAATTTGGCACGCACGCTAAAGGAATTAATGAGAGTCCGGGGCGGCTGACGTGCCTCCGAAATATGCCGTGAGAGAGGGTAGCGCGGATACACGCTCTCTATTCGAAGGCTGCCCGCCGCTTGCTCCGCGTACGGCTCAGGGGGCCAGCGGAAAACTAATCAATCCAGTTTCCTCTGCCCTGCCACTCAAGCAGTCATTCTCAGTGACTTACTGCCCCTTCTGGGAATCCGCACGAGCTGAGATGTGGTGTCGGTTGTCCGGGAAGCGTTCGAAAACTGCACACACACACACACGGAAGCCCCCTAATTCTGTGAGCCCAAGAAAGCACTCGCTCATTTTTTTTCTCTCGCAATTATATAAGCTGGACCACGGGGATCGCCGGAACGGGCCGTGCCTTGTGTATTGAAGTGGCCTTGAAGAGGACAAGTCCACTTGTCGAAACGTTGGCTCCTGCTCTCACCTTGTTCTCGTGTTACTCATCGTCTTGAATCGCCATGTCCCGCATTCCCCATATATGTGTATTGTGACACTGTACTACTTTCCGCAAGTTGCCGCCTTTTTGTCTCCCTTCCGGGCCCCTTCCCTATTACGCCCCCAACGCCCCATTCAACTTGCACTCTCTCCCGCTTCAGCGGCGCACGCGCTCTGGCACTGCGCAGCGACCGTTTTTTCCTCTCCTGTCCGGAGTAAACGGGAACCAAGCCCCTCTGCCCGCTTTATGACTTTTCTTTCTCTTTTCTTTCTTGTGGGTTTTTTTTCCTTCTTGTTCTTTCCCATTTTTCACTGGCGTCCTTGCCGGACATATATTGGACTCCACCCTCCTCTTATCCTGCATCTTTGCCTGCTCTAAATCTGTCAATGCGTCTAGAAAGAGTCAATCAATATCACCACTGTCCCTTTATGTTTGATGTAGGCGAGAACGAGCCGGCACGCTGTCTGCTGTCTTCACTGTCAGTGCCGAAGTGGAATTTATTTGTAAACCCTGATGAAGACCGGTCCACCGGTCGAAACTGCTGAAATTGAACACTTGTTCTGTTAACCTTCGAGCACCGCTCGCTCAAGTTATATATATATATATATATATATATATATATATATATATATATATATATATATATATATTTACGTAAGTGTTATTGATATACTGTACGACGCCGAATAGTCGTTTCCGTACGAATGTAACGCATAACAGCACCATTGAAGTCTCAAAGGTGAGTGACCGATGCAAGTGAGGCCTGTTATTCCGAATGGTTGTGCTGCCGGGGAGTCATGGCTGTTGTGCAGAGGCGCAGTTCCTGAGAGAATTAACGCACGGGTGTTAATAATTCCTGCTTAACAAGTTCCTAGCTGTCATTCAATATAAACATCCCCGTTTGGGGGCAGCCTGTAAATCTGCTAACTTGATTCAGGCAAGGAAAACCTGTTTTTTACAGTCTCACCATGTTTGCAACCCATCAAAACTGGGTGCCCCATGTGGTACCACACTTATCTTCGACAAACGCAACAGATCTGCGCATATCTCTACGTGTATGTGAGACATGTTGTTCCTTTAATTGTTTCATTATGGTCGTTATGATAGTGCACCGGATAACTGAAAGCAGCCGTTTATAATATACAAGCTGCTGAGCTGAGAGGTCATACATTAGGGAACGGCATTACGTTTATGTATGAAATATAGGATAAGTGTAACATGTTTTTCTCGGAAATCAGACTCGAGAATAATTTACAACTATTTTGTTTACACCCCTTGAAAAAAGCTGAAGAACGCAGCCACATGCTTTTCTCTCTCTCTTTAATTTAAATAAATTCTTGTGTCTACGTGGCAAAACCACGATATGATTATGAGGTTTAGTTTTCACCGCCTGGACTTCTTTAACGCGCACCTAAATAGAAGTACACGAGTGTTTTTCCATTTCGCTCCCGTCGAATTCCGCGACCTGGATTGAACCCGCGAGTTCCATGGAGTTTAGCAGCCCCAACGCCGTATCCACTATATGGCCACTAATTAGGCTACCGCGCCCGCTTTCTTTCTTTCCTTCTTTTTTATTTTTTTGAATTTTTTGACAGGGAAAAACATTTCCACGTACGGCTTATATGGCCAAAGATGAGCATATAGAATCAGTAACTAAAACTGTTTTGGGCGCTCGAGGTCCTACCGCAATAAATGACCCCGTACCAATTACTCCGCGTTATGTTACGCAAGGAAGGCGGAAACTTGAATGGAATGTTGCGCTGCAGTTTACTCTTTTTTTATAACAATGTTATCGTAAATATGAGTACAGGAGCCGGATGGGGCAGATATGCTTTACTTGTTTGAAGCGGCAAGCATATGTTTCTCCCTGTGCGTTTCGCAAGACCCACTGATGGAAAACTATATGCGCAACAATACACACGAGAGATACATGCTGCTTGAAGAACGAGAAAAAAACATGTGGTTGATCCCTCTTATATAGGAATCGGTATAGAACACGAAAGTGAAACGTGTCTTCACAGAAGTAGTGTAATGTTTATTGCACATTGATATATAATGTCTATTGGTGTTTGTGGCTAAAGCGCCCTTAGGCGTTGATGCACCCACGCTGACGCCTGGTGGCACGTCTCCTCCATCACGACTACCAACGTCGATGACCATGAGCAACCGTCGTGCATATGGAAGCTGCACTACGCTGCACACGCTAGCACAACGCGAAAGACGAAGCACGTAACTGACACACTAATACAACGCGCAAGACAAAGCACGTAACTGAATCGTCACCGAGTCAAATCAGCGCGTACAGCGCGTCGTAATTGCAGCCTCCGCGATCAACTTCAGAAACATTTTCAGAGCTAATTGCGGAGGCCACGCTCCGCTGTGCTGAGTACGGTGAACGCCACCTAGGTGGCGTTGGTAGTGCTTCTTTGATGCCAGCGTCCCTTCGAATGCTGGCATCGAGGCGTCGTAGTGCTGAGACCACCGAAGCGTTCACTGTCGGTGCGCGCTTAGTGTCATAATGCAGTACTTCTCTTTCTGCTCGTAGGCGGCGGCACCGCCCCGAGCAAGAGCGCGGGTACATGGAGGAGTGTTAGATATATAAGGCGCGTCTGTGTAGCTCTCTGCAAATGCGTTTGTGGCACAATGGGTTAACGCTCGGCGATCTATCGTCCGCGGACCGAGAGGTCGTGGGTTCGATTTCCAAATTTTGCATGTTTGTGGAACTTCTTCTTCTGGTTTCTTTCTTTGTATTATGTTCGTGTACATTGTAAGCTGACGTATTTCCGTGACGGAAATACGTCAGTGAAGTCTTGGTGGACCCCGGCATAAAACACTTTCGTGTTAAAATAACGAGTTACCGTTACAATTCCACCGAGCCTTAAAGGAATGGTGGCATTCCTCCGTTCCTCCCAAAAGGAACTAGTTCCTGGAACGCCGCTCCGTACAAAACTGCACCAAAGGGAATATATCGCTTTCGCATACCCACACGTAAGCAGTTTGAAATGTCTCTGCCGAATTTCTTTTTCTTTAACAGCGAATCTGTTTAAGCCAGCCGTAATTTGTGGTACGTATCAAGAAACTACCAAAAAATTAAATAAATAAACTTTCTTGCCGAGGTGGGTTTCGAGCCCGCGTACCTCCGGTCCCAAAGCGAGCGTCGGAACCACTAGGCTATACGGCCACGCTGCCAGAACATGCATTTATGCTAACCATATGATTGCGTTCGAGCGTCGTCATATTCCTCCACAGCTGGCGCGTTTGTACGCTCGTGCTCTGCGAGGTGAAGAGGTATTGCGTGCTATGAGAGAGAGAGAGAGAGAGAGAGAGAGAGCGACACATTCACAGAGCGGGTCTCCTGGAACGGTGTTGAAAGCTGCGCTGTGCAACGCGCAGTGTCGGCCGTAAGTCCGAGACGCCCGAAAGAAATTATCGTCCTACATGAGCAATAAGATGAAAAGTTCGCGCGCACTTCCGGAAAATTCTGGGCTACGATCACACAGCTTCGCTGTTTCAAGCGTTGCGCGGCCGAGTGCAAGGTTTTTATTAGCAATATGTTTGATATTATTGAACAGGGATACAATCTTGTGGATGATGTGTACTGTGTGCAAGGGCATCTAATGAGTCATTGTTTTTATTGGTGGCCTACTTGAAGCGCGTTTAAAAATGGTGTCACTAATAGCATGGCCCTTAACATAAATAATTGTAGACCATTAGCTTCACTACAAAATGTTACAAAATCAGATATAAGTATTTGTTAAGTGCCAGTTGAATAAAAAAATCATTCATCAGTGAAATATTTAGGTCTTATGCTGTCAGAGGATGGCTCTTGGTCATAACATGTTAATACCGTAGTTAGAAATGCCGGGCATGCCATGCCCTTCATTTCTTGCAACAAATTTTAAAACACATAAGTATTAACGTAAAAGAGCAGCGTAAAAAAACAAATTTACTAATGTTGGTGTAGGCATGCCCTGTGTTGAATGCGGTTCTGATGTTCATATCATGCAGCATTGGGTGAACGTTAAAGAACCCCAGGTGGACTAAAGTAATCCGGAGTCCCCCACCACGGCGTGCCTCATAATCAGATCGTGGTTTTGGCACGTAAAGCAGAAGAATAATTTTTTTGCATATTAATGCTCTAGAAAAAGTCCAATCCGTCGCGACACTGTTCGACCTGGGGATATACAACCACTTTCTAGTGTAAGAGGAAAAATAACTTGACTGGATCCTTTTGCTTAACAGGGAAGCAGGTTACGTCTTAAATTGTTTTACTCAATCTTTCATATCTATTGACACGTATCATGTTTATATTTCCACGGTGACCGATTTTTCCACCGGCTAACAAATGTTAAACGTTATCGCTAGGCACAGGACGCGCCTGCAGTATCGGAAGTTTCTGGAACGTTATCGATGCTTCTATCCGTTGTCTCTTGTCACCGACGCTTAGTCATCTGATTGTATGAGCAACGCGAATTATCTAGAACTTTCTGGAAGACACGCGGGTACCAGGGATTTTTCTGGGACCTTCGATGACTCGTGTATAATAGCCGACGCGTTTCGCCGCTGATCAAT